>NW_023606082.1:0-40001 GCF_013339745.2 Dermacentor silvarum
GGCTGGTGGTCGCCATTGACAGAGGTAGACAGGGCTCAGACGAGCGTTCTTGCAGGGGATTGAGCTCAGGAGCAAGGCCCTAGCAACCGCCGACTGAAGCGATGCACAGGAGTTATTAGAGATGGCTAGAGGAACGGCTTCCGGGAGGAGTCTGGATCATCAGGCGGGGTTGTCTACCCAGCACTTCCACCCAGTGTCACGAGTCAACGCGAACAAAAGACCACACGTGAACAACACGGCGGAACAGCTTAAGAATCACCAGCACAAAGACATCTTCGTCTTCGAATACCCGTCCTACTACTCAGAGTCAGTTAATGCACATATACTGTCACCGTCGTTTAAACGTCTAGGTAGAGTACGCGTCTATATATTATATATATATATATATATATATATATATATATATACCTGTGACCCGCGGCATTCTCATTCAACATGTGCGGCCTCTTGTTGCATGCGCTTACACTTCTCGTCGGAGTTCAAGCGTCCTGAGAAATTGATAATGTGCACTATGCACTGAACAAGGCCGGAGTTCATTCCTGCATCACTAGTGCACCGAGCAGTTGAGATCATGTGAGGTACGAGGTTGCTTCCTGTTCGCGCCGCCGTAAGTGAAGCAGAAATGAGTTGCACGTACTACTTAAAACTGCGTACACATGCCATATCTATGATGTGCGGTGAAATATTCTGTACAATTCTGAATCTGCTGACGTAAAGGCAAATGAAGGCCGCACGCTCGTACACAGCGGAAGACACAGCTGCCTATGCACTTGCCGCAGGAAATTCAGCACTCCAGTCTGAGGGAGCAGAGTGACGAATGCTTCGAAAAAAAAAGCATTACGCTTTTTTGCGCGTATTTAACTTTTCTAGCGCAAAGACGCAGCGAACAAGCGATTGCTATGTGAGTAGTATAGCCTGGTCACGTGTGCATTTCCCGTGTATAGCCGTCCTTGCCTTGTGAAAACGCACTCGCCCCGACGAGGACAACGCCATATACGCTTAACGGAATTACGATTAACGATGCCTTCTCCGATCGGGCGGGTCGTCGCAATGATGCGTTTTCGAAGACTGTCCAATCAGTGGCGCGAATGAGAGGCGCCGTTGCGGAAAACGCCCATTGCACCTGTCGTACATTACTGTAATTTTACTGCGCTTACTTTACTTTTTACCTTCCTGCACACGCACAACGCACACGCGGGGTGGGGGTGTCCCATGTCTCTGATAGACATGTAGAGTCTGCTCAAACTACCTATATTTATGAAGGATCACATCACGTAGGGAAAGCTGATGCTTGCCTCCCCCCCCCCCCCTTGGTCGTGTCGGTGAACCCCTCCCATAAAAAAATTTCTGGCTACGCCCCTGCTGACCACTTGTTTCAACTTATCGTAAATCCCTCTTCTGTGATCAGCCTGTAATCAATTGTCGATTGCCGATTTCCATTTCCCACGAGGTCATCAACGTGGGAAGCCCATCAGCTTATCAGCAGTGCTGCCAGGTCGGACGAGGCGGCGTAGCCCAAAGTTAGAGACGTGTAGCCCAAATGTAGCCGCACACAAAAATAGAGCAAAAGATTTCGTAGCCAAATATAGCCATTTCTATAGCAGTTTAATTTGTATATAAGTTTTCACATTATACTACGGCAATCATTTTTTGCACAACCGTTATAAGCAAATGTCCTTGCCGCCGTGGCAGTCGACACCACGCTTGCACACAGAACACTCTTTTTTTCGTTGGCCGCGGGGGGCTCTCAAGTTCCAGCGAATCGCTGCAGAGGGCGAAATCATAGTGTTTTTTTTTATTTTATGACAGATAGTATCAGTTACTATTTTCAGTTATATACAGTAATAATAACTACGAACTCCGCTTTCTAGCTCACGTGAATGCAAAATAATGGTCAGAATCATTGAGCTCTCACGTGACATCCCTGCCTACGGCATCGAAAAAACTGCAACTGTTCAGCGTTTGCGATGGTGGCGCGCCCGCGGCTTTTGTTTTATGAGCCAAAACCAGTGTTTCGCTGTATGATAGCTCGCGTTATTTGTCTCATCGTCCTATGTTGTTTTTCTCGTTAATTAGCTTGGCCCGAGTTAACTGGGACATACTATACATAGTTTCCATTTACATCAACCTGGCCCCGCAGGGGCGTCTGCGTAAGTAGGCGTTTGGTGTGGTTGCGACACCACGGACCCGAGCACATGAGGGTTGCCCCTCCCGCGTGTAGCCGTGCGCGCTTAGCCGTGTCCGGGGAAAAGAGGAATCCTGGAGATTGAGCCGATTGCCGGGTGTTGGACCTTTACGGCCCCTCGGTGGAGGCACACACCTCTTTGGCCTCCGCTTCGCGTAGACGGCACCCCCGGACTGACCCACCGGGTGAAATCGGTAGTCGCCTTTTCCCTGTCTCTCTCTCCCCAATCTTCGTCTCTCTCTCAGTACTTTTTAGCCTGTCCTGTCTTCTACTTTCTTCCATTTACTTCCATTCTCCCTGGCGGCAAGGGTTAACCGTGTGTGGCTATCCTACCTTGGG
The DNA here is from genome assembly GCF_013339745.2 of Dermacentor silvarum. NCBI lineage: Eukaryota > Metazoa > Arthropoda > Arachnida > Ixodida > Ixodidae > Dermacentor > Dermacentor silvarum. Next base: position 2,525 of record NW_023606082.1, read on the forward strand.
TACACCATATTTGGTTATAGTAGCGGCGTACGACTGGCGTCGTGCAGACTTGTGTACAAGCTCTGCCGCGTCCCCTCGTTGGGCTCCGTGGTGGGTGGTCGGCGCTGTTGCCGAACATATACATCTTCTTATGGCAGCGCAAACCTCTGTCGTCTATGATCGGCCTCTGAAAAGAGGCCGCACCGAAGCAACGTTCCAGTTCTCCTTTCGGAGCAACACCCCAGCATTCCCCAAGTATCATCTAGTCCATAGTGAAAACAACACACCCGTGAGAAAGCTGTCTCCTTTCCTGGTAGCCAAGTGCCTAAAAGACAAAATTGGACCGACATATAAAGCCTCAAAAATGTCTAGCGGGGACCTCCTCCTAGAACTAAATGATAAAGGTCAAGTACAAAAGCTCTCAGAACTTACCAGTATTGGTGATGCCACAGTTACAATTTCAGCCCACAGAACTCTAAACACAAGTAGAGGTGTGATATCCGAGGAGGACTTCCTTGGCTTGAGCGATGAGGAACTGCTGGAGGGTTTCCAGGAACAAAACGTGACCAAAGTACAAAGAATTGTCATCCGCAGAAACGATCAAGAAATCCCCACAAAACATGTAATACTCACCTTGGGATCAAGCGAAATGCCTACCTCTCTCAATGCAGGATATGTAAAAGTAAATGTCAGGCCATATATCCCGAACCCCAGACGATGTTTCAAGTGTCAAAGGTTTGGACATGCTTCACATGCATGCCGAGGACAAACAACCTGTGCTAAATGCAGCTCAAATGATCACCAATCTGACAATTGCACTTCTTCTCTACACTGTGTAAACTGCAAAGGGGACCATGCAGCTTACTCGCGGTCCTGCCCTTGCTGGAAAAAAGAAAAAGAAGTAATTGCACTAACTGTGAAAGAAAAAATCTCGTTCTATGAAGCAAGAAAGCGACTGTCTTACCTTTCGAGAAGAAGTTATGCCGAAGTGACGCAGGCGGGAGCAGCGTCACAGAGGCCTCAGGAGTCCTGCGGGCCCACACACAGTAGCCCTGCAGTAACCCTCCCGCCCCCGTGGTGGAAGCAGTCAGCACTGCTCCATCCTCTTCGAAGGACCCGCGGACACCAGTCCCGCTGGGCCCTAAAATCAATCGAACCCCAAGGCCCGAGACACGTGTCTCGGCGCCCAACTCTCGGTCCTCCAGTGCCTCAGGGAGAGCGATGGAGGTCGACTCAAAAACCCCGGTGTCGTCGACGCCGAAGGACAAGCGCTCTCTCGAGCGCGCAAAGAGGGACAAAGTCCCAATAACCACGCTAATCAAGAAAGTAATAACCTAAAGGTTATCACTCATTGTATTAGCCTTCTCTACATCTATGTCACCTAACATCTTATATCCTATTCAATCGTAATGCCATTTTTACCCTTCAGTTTTAATATGGCTTTATTATCCACTGGAATTGCAGAGGACTTTTACGCAACTTAGGTGACATCAAAGACATGCTAAGTAACTTCTCTCCTGTGGCCCTATGCTTGCAGGAAACAAACCTAGGCGAAAAGCATAAAACATTTTTAAAAGGCTTCACTGTGATACGACGCGACCGTACCCAGGCAAGCCGGCTTTCGGGTGGTGTAGCCATTGTTCTGCAGGGAGGTATTGCAGCCAGAGAAGTTGCCATTAACAGTCACATAGAAGCCGTTGCTGTCACCATTTTAGCGCACGAAACCATCACCATTTATTCGCTATACATTCCACCACAATCACATTTTACAGTAAGAGACCTAGAGTTTTTTAAATCAGCTACCTGAACCTTTTTTAATAGTGGGTGATTTTAACGCACATAACACCTTATGGAGTAGCAAAACAAACGACACCAGGGGACAAACACTTGAAGATTTTATCCTAGCGAATGACATATGCCTTTTAAGCACTGGTGCTACAACCTACTGCTCTCCAAGCACAGGAGCTATGAGCTGTCTGGATCTAGCACTGTGCTCTCCGTCTCTCTATAGTGATTTCCAATGGAGTATTATAGATAATCCTTATGGTAGTGACCATATGCCTGCAATCATAAAACCAACCTCCAAGCTACCTACCCTACCTTCTAGACCACCCCGTTGGAAACTTCACCTTGCAAATTGGTCTCTCTTCACCGAAAAAGCTAGTCTAGATAAACTGACCTTAGAGACCTAAGCATAGACGAAGCGAATGAGAGGATACTACTTGCATAGTTGCTGTGGCAGAAGAGGCTATTCCCCAATCTTCTGAATTCTTAAGGAAAAAAATAACCTGGTGACGAACGATGCAGAAGCCAAAAAATTTTAAACAAAGGTGGGGTATCTTCGAAGGTACCCAACCCAAGATAATCTGTTATCATTCAAAAAAGCGAAAGCAAAGGCGAGGTATATCTGTAGGCAAGCAGAACGAAATTCATGGAAAAATTATATCTCATCGATTAACAGTTAAATAACATCCAAGAGAATGTGGGACCAGGTTCACAAGTTTAGGGGCGACTACGCCCTACACGATCCCCGTACTCTCAACTCCAGGCACGCAAACAAGTCTTCAGGAACAAGCAGACATATTAGGCCAGCACTTCTACACCATATCTAGCTCGGCAAACTATTCCATAACATTTCTCAAACACAAACAGTCCGCAGAAAAACAAAAGCTTCCGACAACCGGAAGTTCAGATAGACCGTTTAATGCCCCTTTAACACTGCATGAAATAAACAGAGTAATCTCTTCGGGTAAGAAAACAGCACCGGGTCCTGACAAAATACATTACGCTATGCTGGCCCATTTGTCCCAGAAAGCGGTGGAGGCCTTGTTGCGTTTTTTTAACACGATTGGGAAACAGGTAAAATGCCTGCAGAGTGGAAAAAGGCTGTTATTGTTCCCTTCCTGAAGGCGGGAAAGTCACCCAAACACACCTCACAGCTACAGACCTATAGCACTAACAAGTTACCTCGCTAAATCATACGAAAGCATAATAAATATAAGACTAACATACGTTCTCGAAACAGATAACTTGCTAGATACTCACCAGTGTGGCTACAAGAAAGGGTGCTCAACAACTGACCATCTTGTTCGCCTTGAACATACCATACGTGAGGCATTCCTTTACAAACAGCACTGTCTAGCGGTGTTTTTCGACTTAGAAAAGGCATACGACACCACATGGAGGTATGGCATTTTACAAGATCTAGCAACACTAGGAATACGCGGCAGAATGCTCAACTGTCTGGCTGATTTTCTGACAAACCGAACATTTCAAGTCCGTCTGGGGGCAACACTGTCCCGCGTCTTCGTCCAAGAAAATGGCGTCCCACAGGGTTGCGTATTAAGCGCCACTCTTTTCGTGGTGAAGATGAATTCGATAAATGCAGTTATTCCGTCCAACATTATGTACTCTTTATACGTAGACGACCTTCAAATTGCATGCCGTGCCTCGGGTATGTCTACATGCGAAAGACAAACCCAGATAACAATAAACAAGTTGACGCAATGGGCCGATAAAAATGGATTTCGTTTTTCTACACAAAAAACAGTGGCAGTCGTGTTTTCACAAAAAAGGGGGTTACACCCGGACCCAGTTCTCAAGTTAAATCAAAGCCCATTACCGGTCAAACACGAACAAAAGTTCTTAGGAATAATTTTCGACAGTAAACTAAACTTCATTGCCCACATTAACGGCATCAAAACTAAGGCAGACAAAGCGCTTAACATCCTGAAGGTCCTATCACGTAAACATTGGGGTGCCGACCGAACGTGCGTGTTACGTATTTACCGCTCTGTCGTGCGCAGCATTCTTGACTACGGTTGCATAGTTTACGGGTCAGCAAGGCAGTCGTACATCAAACGTCTTGATCCCACACACACCACGGACTGCGCTTAGCAACTGGCGCGTACAGGACCTCCCCAATAGAAAGCCTGTATGCCGAGAGTAACGAACCCTGTTTGGAGCACCGAAGAGCTTTGCTCACAATTTCATACGTGCTTAGAATCACAGCTCTACCTAATCATATATGCCACACTCTTGTTACCTACACCACAAACAGAATACACTATGCCAACAAACCACACAGCGTGAGACCACTTATCCTTCGATTTGAAGATATGTGCCAAAACTACAATGTTCCGAGCGAAGCTCTCAAGATCGCCGAAACACCGAATAGACTGCCCCCGTGGTATGATTTCGCACATTTTTGTGATTTTACTCTGACATGCCACAAGAAAAAAGAAACACCGCTTGAACACATAAGGCAAGATTTTTCACAATTACAAGAAAAATACAATGACTACACCGAGTTCTACACTGACGGTTCCAAGACAAAGCAACATGTTGGAAGCGCAGTCGTATCGGAACACTGGGAACACTGTCTTAGGTTACCACAGTTTGCTTCGGTTTTCACAGCCGAAGTATATGCCCTGCTCATGGCCTTAGAAAAAATAGTTACAGGAGAGTATACAAAAGCAGTTGTCTACACAGATTCCCTCAGTTTACTTAATTCCCTCCATAGAAAATCAGAGTGCGAACCCTTTCTCGGCTACATCTTGAAAACGCTCGGCACAAGTGAAAAACATGGTCAAGTAATTCGTCTCTGCTAGATTCCAAGCCACATGGGAATCCCGGGAAATGAAAAGGCGGACAAATGCGCAGCAATGGCTGGTCGTGAAAAAATTGCAGAGATAAATCTTCCATTCAAGGACTGTGTCCGGGTGGTCCGTGCTGCGATCACCTCAAAGTGGCAACAGGATTGGGGCTGTCAAGAAAATAACAAGCTACAAATAGTAAAGCCCATACTGCAGGAGTGGAAGACATCATACCACCAGGAACGGTTCATGGAAGTCATTCTATGTCGCGTTCGCATCGGACACACACATCTCACGCATAACTTTTTATTGAAAAATGAAGAACAAGCGGTCTGTGACCAAAGCCAAGAATTGCTAACTGTGAATCACATTTTAATAACATGTCCGGCGTTGGAGGAAAAAAGACAGAAATTTTTATGAAGTTTACAAAACACTAACACCACTTCATCCCTCCCTGATCCTAGCTGAAAATGCACTTGTATCTCTAGAGAATGTTCTCAAATTTTAGATGAAACAGGTTTCTTAAACAAATTTTAACTAATGATCTTTGTTGCTTCAAGCACTTTCATCAAATTATATTTTCATCCTATGCATGCGCATCATAGCCTTAGTTGCTTTTGCGCCATAAAACCTTACCTAACTAACTAACTAACATCAACCTGGCTGCCATCTTAGGTCTCTAGCACGCCAAGAACATGCGTTAAAAAGAAGTGAAAGACAACAGATGCCACTCGCTGTCTGAATCAGTGTAAGTGAAGCTTTAAATGGTTGCTGCGCAAACTGCACTCCAGTGTAAGAAGTGTGCAGTCGTTTGGGGCAACGAGCACGTCCCGAACGTAACTCGCTGGAAATGGCAAAAGGCGCGATGGCTCACGAAGGGCAAAGGTAACCGACAAATTGATAACAGTGGTAAAACTGTGAAAACCGCTTACTGTCAAAAAGCAAACCATGTTGATATACATACGTTACCTGCAAAGCTAACACACTGGGTGATACTCATGTGACGTGGCGCGCAGATGACATCGTGCCAACATGTTCAATATTAGCACAATAAGTACGTGCATTTGTCACATTACGGGCTAACTATATGTAAGTAAACGCACCAGGACCCACTTTGGGCTCGGGGTCTTGCTCCCATTCTTTTTATACTTTCTCGCATACTTGGCCTACTTTCCCATGGTTCGATTTTTCCCTCCGAGGAGGATTCGATCTTAAGACTAACCTCTGGAAATGAACCTCTAATGCACTAACAAAAATTCACCTCGCAGGAAAAGAAAAAAAATGGCAGTAACGCGTAGCGTGAGAACGTGAAGTAGGTAGAAAGCCCAGGAAAAGAAAAAATGGCAGTAACGCTTAGCGTGAGAAACGTGAAGCAGGTAGAAAGCGCAGGAAAATAAACATGGCAGTAACGCTTACCGTGAGAAACGTGAAACAGGTAGAAAGCGCAGGAAAAGAAAAATGGCAGTAACGCTTAGCGTGAGAAACATGAAGCAGGTAGAAAGCGCAGGAAAAGAAAAATGGCAGTAACGCTTAGCGTGAGAAACGTGAAGCCGGTAGAAAGCGCAGGAAAAGAAAAATGGCAGTAACGCTTAGCGTGAGAAACGTGAAGCAGGTAGAAAGCGCGGGAAAAGAAAAATGGCAGTAACGCTTAGCGTGAGAAAGGTGAAGCAGGTAGAAAGCGCAGGAAAAGAAAAATTGCAGTAACGCTTAGCGTGAGAAACGTGAAGCAGGTAGAAAGTGCAGGAAAAGAAAAAAATGGGAGTAAGTTTGGCGTGAGAAACGTGAAGCAGGTAGAAAGCGCAGGAAAAAAAAATGGCAGTAAGTTTGGCGTGAGAAACGTGAAGCAGGTAAAAAGCGCAGGAAAATAAAAATGGCAGTAACGCTTAGTGTGAGAAACGTGAAGCAGGTAGAAAGCGCAGGAAAAAAAATGGCACTAACGCTTAGCGTGAGAAACGTGAAGCAGGTAGAAAGCGCAGGAAAAAAAAGTGGCAGTAACGCTTAGCGTGAGAAACGTGAAGCAGGCAGAAAGCGCAGGAAAAAAGTGGCAGTAACGCTTAGCGTGAGAATCAGAAACGTGAAGCAGGTAAAAAAGCGCAGGAAAAGAAAATGGCAGTACGCTTATCGTGAGAAACTTGAAGCAGGTAGAAAGCGAAGGAAAAGAAAAATGGCAGTAACGCTTAGCGTGAGAACGTGAAGCAGGTAGAAAGCGCAGGAAAGAAAAATGGCAGTAAAACTGAGCGTGAGAAACGTGAAGCAGTGTAGAAAGCGCAGGAAACGAAAAAATGGCAGTAACGCTTAGCGTGAGAAACATGAAGCGGTAGAAAGCGCAGGAAAAGAAAAATGGCAGTAACGCTTAGCGTGAGAAGCGTGAAGCAGGTAGAAAGCACAGGAAAGAAAAATCGCAGTAACGCTTAGCGTGAGAAACGTGAAGATGTAGAAAGCTCAGGAGAATAAAAATGGCAGTAACGCTTAGCGTGAGAAACGTGAAGCAGGTAGAAAGCGCACGAAAAGAAAAAATGGCAGTAACGCTAGCGTGAGAAACTTGAAGCAGGTTAGAAAGTGCAGGAAAAGAAAAAAATGGCAGTAAGTTTGGCGTGAGAACGTGAAGCGGTAGAAAGCGCAGGAAAAAGAAAAAATGGCAGTAAGTTTGTGCGTGAGAACGTGAAGCAGGTAGAAAGCGCAGGAAAATAAAAAATGGCAGTAAGTTTGGCGTGAGAAACGTGAAGCAGGTAGAAAGCACAGGAAAGAAAAAATGGCAGTAACGCTGTTGTAAATGCGGTATCAAACCACCGCGTCATGTGCGCGCTGTGAATGCGCATGCGCGACGTTGTTTTCTCTGTTCACTCGACAGGATGCCCCCCTTTCCCCTTTTGCTTTATATATGCGTGCAATACACGCTTGTGGCTGTTCTCGCCAAACACTTCGTCGGCACGTCTCCTTCTTGCATGAGGCAGCTAGGCTGCGCTGCTATGTTACAGTGGCGACGAGCCAGGAAGGCACCCACGCAGTCAAGGAAGAACCCAACGCTAGGCATTCAGAGACAGCCGTGCCGCTGACCACGATGGCCTCCTACATGCTTCCGAACTTCGACGACCTCACAGAAAGTGGAAGCCTTACCTCATCAAAGTGGAGGCGTATTTTGAAGCTAATGCTATTTCGGATTCTACTAAGAAGAGGGCACTTCTAGTGGCTGCACTTAGCACGTCGACGGTCCAAATCCTAATGGGAAGGATAGCACCTGCAAAGCCCAATGCCTTAAGTTATGACGAGGTAGTCAAGGTCTTAAATGACCACTATGACCCAAAGCGCACGAAATCGCTGAAAGTTTCCAGTTTTTCAACCGGTGTCAGCATGAGAACGAATCTATTCAGGATTTTGTCGTTGCAATCCGGCGCATAGCAGACAATTGCAATTTTGGAGACTCGCTGACCAGGCTACTTCGAGACAGAATTGTCTGCGGTGTGCGCTCAAGTGCTGTTCAGAAGCAACTGCTGGCAAAGAATGATTTAACACTGGAGGGAAGCGGAGTCTATAGCTATAGCTGCTGAAACTGCCGAAAAAGACGCCAGGACAATGTCAGTAGAAGTACCGCCTGTACTTAAAGTGGAAGCAACATCGCAAGCTACCATCGAGATCAAGCGTGGGAAGCGCAGAAAAATTGGAGTGCGGAAGATGTGGCAGTTCTAGACATGATAGCAGCAGCTGCAGATGGACTAAAGCCCGGTGTTACTCTTGTGGTCAGAGGGGCATCTAGCGAAAATGTGTCACAACCGCAATGGTTAACGATGTTCCCAGCAATCGGCGAGTCTTTCACGCGAAAGCTTTGGTGGTGGAAGACGCTGCTTTAGAAGAGGACAGCAGCGATAGTGTGCAGATCTGGACGTTGGCGTCAGCACGAAAGACCTCTCTTGAGCCGCCAATTCGACGAACGTTTAGTTGGGGAGGCGTGGATTTATCCATGGAAGTAGATACGGGTTCCCCGGTGTGCGTAATATCGCGACAGCTTTTTGACAAACATCGCAAATGCTGGCCAAGCTTGAAGCCTTCACATGTGAAGCTGTCCGCTACAATGGAAGATTGCCGGTGATGGGCGAGCTTCAACTTCGTGTAAAATACCGTGATATTTCTGTTGACTGTTCCCTTGTGGTTCTAGACTGCCCCCGGACCAAGCTTGTGCGGACGAGACCTGCTAATCCTCCTGGAACAGCGGGCGTACCGGTACTACGAGTCACGTGCGAAGGCGAGGCGACGGAGAGTCAAGTGAACTGCCACAACATCAATGCCATTCGCGACACCTACCAGGAACGTTTTTTCGGAAACCTTGGGGTTGATCAAGTGGACCACCAGCCAGCCTCCTGCGAAAGGGCGATGCTGTTCCCAAATTCTGTAAGGCGAGACCTATTCCTTATGCTTTACGTGACAAAGTATCGCAAAAACTTGACCGGTTAGTGTCGCTGGGTTGTAATATCGCCAGTCAATCATTCGAATTGGGCGACGCCCATTGTACCCATTCTTAAGAAGATGGCTCTGTCAGAATTTGCGGCGATTTTAAAGCCCTCTAAATCTGCTTGCGCCACGGAGCGTACCCGCTTTCTGTTATTCAAGAATATCTTTGCCTCATTAGGAGGAGGCCAGTTGTTCAGTACGCTCGACTTACGGGATGCCTATAACCAGGTGCTTTGGACGAGGACTCTCGAAGCTTTGCGTTTATTAACACTCACAAAGGCCTGTTTTGTTACAATAGGCTTCCGTTCGGCATTTCCCTCCGCCCCAGCAATTTTTCAAAAAAATTGATACAATACTGTCTGGCTTACCGGGCGTTCAGGCTTACTTGGATGACGTGCTAGTCTCGGAAAGCTTTGAAAATTGCGGAGCACGGTTGCGAAGTGTGTTGGAACGGTTCAGAGAACACGGCGTGAAGCTCAGATACGATAAGTGTAAATTTAGCCAGCCATCTGTCGCTTATCTGGGTCATCGTATTGACCGAGCCGGCCTTCACCCAACTGAGAAGAACGTAGATGCTATCATGAATGCACCTAGTCCCGAAAACCTAAGCGAGCTGCGTTCATTCCTTGGGATGATCTCATTCTATTCAAAGTTCTTGCCGAATATGTCGGACACCTTGTTGCCATTGTACCAGTTGTTAGAAAAAAAAAGGCGCGGTGGCAGTGGAAGTCCGAACAGGAATCCGCATTTCGCAAGGCAAAGCAGTGTCTTAAAGACGCCGAGGTCCTTGTGCATTTTGATCCATCGAGGCAACTGAAGTTGGAATGCGACGCATCCGCTCGTGGGATAGGCGCTGTTCTTTTTCACACAATTGGAAGCACCAACAGACCAGTCGGGTTCCGTTCAAGAACCCTGACAAACGCCGAAAGAAATTATTCTCAATTAGAGCGTGAAGCACTGGCACTTGTTTTTGGAGTGACTAAATTCCGGGATTATCTTTTAGGTCGAGAGTTCATCCTGGTTACCGACCACCAGCCACTTTTAGGACTGCTGAGGCCCGACCGCAAGACGCCTGCCATGGCCGCAGCTCGCATCCAACGCTGGGCCCTCTACCTGGGAGGCTACCGTTACAAGCTCGAATATGCTCCAGGACGGCTGCTATTGAATGCGGATGCACTGAGCAGACTACCGTTGCGGTGCCCCAATTCCGTTACGGAACCTGACCCTGAAGAGTACGTACTTTCTTTAGAAAGCCTGGATGAAGGGATAGTCACAACACGCAAGCTGAAGGAGCTGACCGCCAATGACCCAACCTTAGCTCGCGTAAAGCAAAACGTGTTCCACGGGTGGCCGAAAGGCGCAGAACGGCTTGACCCTTCCTTGGTTCCCTTTGCTGATCGCAAGTTGGAGCTATCTCTAGCACACGACCTCGTCTATTGGGGACATCGTGTTGTCATACCTGTTGCAGCACGGAAGCGCTTGTTACAATTATTACATGAAACGCATCAGGGGTCCTCGGCAATGAAAACAGTTGCGCGGTCCTTGTTTTGGTGGCCAGGAATAGACCGCGAAATAGAGTTAAGGGAGCGCAACGCAACAATTGCATTGACAATTTGCCTATGCCGCCGGCCGCTCCGCCGTTAAACTGGCCACAAACGCAGGAGAGATGGTCGCGGGTTCACGTCGACTTTGCGGGGCCAATACAAGGTAAAATGGTTCTTGTAGTAGGGATTCCCACACTAAGTGGATAGAAGCGATGCCACTGAACCAGGCCCCTTCGGCAACCACCATTGATTGCCTGCGGGATATATTTAGCCATTTCGGCGTACCAAGAACCCTCGTATCCGACAATGGAACGCAGTTCACTAGCCAGGAATTGCAACGTTTGCTAACAAGAACAACATTACGCACCTAAGAACCGCCCCCTATCACCCGCAGTCAAACGGAGCAGCGGAGAGGGCAGTCAGGACAATCAAGGACGGTCTCCGGAAGATGAGGCGGAAAGCTGGAACATAACCTTGTGCGTTTGCTGCTCAAGTACATGAGGACTGCCCAGAAAATCGGAAAGTCGCCATCGGAAATGCTGCTGGGGTACCAGATACGATCGCGCCTGGACGCCTGTTTCCCGGCGTCGACTGTGACTAATTCTAAAGGCAACGACGAGTGGTTGCCTCCAATTGACTGCGGTGTACATGTCCGCAACTACGGGTCAAATGGTAAATGGATACCAGCGACAGCGGGAGGACGGATGGTCACAGTGGAGACTCCTCAAGCAATCGTGCGGCGTCACATCAATCAAGTGCGTGCCCGTACTAGATCTTCTCAAGATGAACCACCGGGCACCGACCCAGACACGTTCAGCAGTGACATTACACCGAGCGCACCGCCACTCTGCCAACAGCCATCCGCAAGCCCCGACGAGGCGAGGGAATCTTCACCCCCAGAAGCGTTTCCAGACGTGGCCCACCAGGGACCTCTTCCAAGACTCGTGGCATCCGGGGCCGACGAACTAACCACACAACCTCTTCGACGCTCCACAAGATCACGCAAGCCAGTGCAGCGTTTTTAAGAGGGAAGAAGTGTTGTAAATGCGGTATCAACCACCGCGTCATGTGCGCGCTGTGAATGCGCATGCGCGACGTTGTTTTCTCTGTTCACTCGACAGATGCCCCCCTTTCCCCTTTTGCTTTATATGCGTGCACTAAACGCTCGTGGCTGTTCTCGGCCAAACACTTCGTCGGCAACGTCTCCCTTCTTGCATGACGGCAGCTAGGCTGCCGCTGCTATGTTACAAACGCTTAGCGTGAGAAACGTGAAGCAGGTAGAAAGCGCAGGAAAAGAAAAATGGCAGTAACGCTTAGCGTGAGAAACGTGAAGCACGTAGAAAGCGCAGGAAAAAAAAATGGCAGTAACGCTTGTCGTGAGAAACGTGAAACAGGTAGAAAGCGCAGGAAAAGAAAAATGACAGTAACGCTTAGCGTGAGAAACGTGAAGCAGGTAGAAAGCGCAGGAAAAGAAATATGGCAGTAAATCTTAGCGTGAGAAACGTGAAGCTGGTAGAAAGCAGTGCACGGCACGATAGTTCACCAAGAAGCCATGGCCATGAACACACTGGAGCGTGTCATCTACACGTGCTTCTTTCATGTCAAAACCAGGATCGCCCGACCCTATTTTATTGCGATGGCAATTATAAGGACACTTAAAGCGGATTTCTGCCGTCGGTGTCGTCTTCACCGTCGCTGTCGCCGTGAGGTTCCGTATGACGTTCCTTGTGATAGAACGTGTGTTGCTTTAATGATACGACGAGAGCACAAAATTTACCCATTGGCAGTGTGAAGGTCTCAGATTGATATTCTGTATTTTTTATTGTTAAAGCGGAATTTCCGACTGCACTTGCTGGCAGCAGAAAATTACCGTCCACGCAATCCGTGTAAAATCCTTGAGAGAACGTCTTCTTGGGCTAGTTGCTAACTATTAGTCTTAGTTAGAGGCGCGAAACACACACAGACACGAGTCCTGTAGCCTTTCGTTGTGTCTTTGTGTGTTTGCTGGCTTTAACAAAAGCGTAAAGACCGTTTGGCTGCCGGCTGAAAGAGGAATTTGGTTAATAAACCACGCGCCGCCACCAGACAAAAGAAAGATTGTCATCGTACTTTCAAATCTTGTTTTCGAATCACTCACCAGCTAGCCCATTTACGGACTGAATGCTGCAACGCTGAGTAGACGGCAATGATATTGAATGTGAAATAATCACTCTGCGGTTGAAAGGAAGTCATCTGTAAGAGGCATTCTACCAATCTTGACTGGTTTTTCCGAGGTCACGGAAACTGCATTGAAGGTGACAGCTTTTCGTTTGAGGCTGCGTTACCGCATTGTAAGCTGATTTTTAAGCGTGAACAATGATTGGGGATAGCTTATTGGTAGAATTCAGGTATGAGGCAGGTCACAAACACTACTGCTTACTTTACTTCTCACTTTTTGCTCAACTCGATATTGACGCTGGAGCTCTGCACTGCTCACATTTGAGAAATATTTAACACCACACACTCTAGTCACGATGATGAAGAAATAGAACAGTTTTATGAAGATGTTGAACTAGCAATGAGAAAGGTGCAAACTCAGTATACTTTAGTCATGGGGGACTTCAATGCAAAAGTGGGGAAAAAGCAGGTTGGTGAGCAAGCAATTGGCAACTACGGCATCGTTTCTAGGAAAACAAGAGGAGAGATGTTAGTAGAATTCGCGGAAAGGAATAGGCTCCGAATAATGAAGACCTTCTTCAGGAAGCGCAGCAACAGGAAGTGGACCTGGAAAAGCCCTAATGGAGAAACAAGGAATGAAATAGATTTCATACTCTCTGCCGATCCAAGCATAGTGCAGGATGTAGAAGTGTTAGGTAAGGTTAAGTGCAGTGACCATAGGGTAGTGAGGTCTAAGATTTCCCTCAATTTGAAGAGAGAGAGAGTGAAATTAGTCAAGAGGAAACGGGCCAACCTAGACGCAGTAAGGGTAAAAGCAGACCAATTCAGGTTGGTGTTCGCAAACAAATATGCAGCTTTAGAAAAGGAACATAAACAACATAGAGGTAATGAATGAAACCGTAACTAGGTTGATCTCAGAAGCAGCAATTGAAGTGGGAGGTAGGGCACCAAGGCAACCAGTAGGTAAGCTCTCCCAAGAAACAAAGGACCTAATAAAGAAACGACAGAAGATGAAAATGTCCAACTTAAGAGATCAGATAGAATTCGCTGAACTGTCAAAACTAATCAACAAGAAAAAGTAAGGGATATTCGAAATTATAGCGTGGGAAAGATTGAGGAAGCCGTAAAATATGGACGCAGCATTAAATCAGTAAGAAGAAAGCTTGGCATAGGACAAGGCAAGATGTCTGCACTGAAAGATAAGCGTGGTAATATCATCGGTAATTTCGATGACATAGTAAAAGCAGCGGAAGAATTATATACTGACCTGTACAATGCCCCCCAAAAAAGCCAAACTACTTTCATTCAAAATAGTGATGAACCGGATACAGAGGCTCCTTCTATAACTAGCGCTGAAGTTAGAAAGGCCTTGAAAAACATGTCCAGGGGAAAAGCTGCTGGAGAAGATGGAATAACAGTCGATTTAATCAAGGATGAGGAGAGATCATAATTGAAAAGCTTGCGACCCTTTATACGCAATGCCTCACAACTTCAAGTGTACCAGAGAGCTGGAAGACCGCCAACATTATACTAATCCATAATAAGGGATGGATGGATGGATGAAGAACTTTATTAGTGTCCTAGAGCGGGCCGCTCCCACGTCGGGACAGAAAGGCCAAGCCTCTCCGCCGCGTCGCGGGCCCGTTGGACAGCCCATAACTGTTCTTCGAGGTTGGGGCTACGTAGAACCGCATCCCAACGTGAAGAACTGTTGCTTTCATCGCCGCGTAACGCGGGACACCGCCAGAGCATGTGAGGTAAGCTCGCTAAGTCATTGCATAGTGCACATGTGTTTGTTGTCTGAATTTGGGGATACATATTGTGAAGAAGTAGGGGGTTTGGGTATGCCCCCGTCTGTAGAAGCCTTAGTGTTAAAGCCTGAGGTCTATTGAGAGAAAGAGAGAATTAACTTTATTAATGGTCCTGAAGGGGCCTGGGCACCCCTTACGGGGGCCGGCACGGTGGCTCCACCCATGTGGGGACTGGGAGTCGGAGCTCGCCAGCCACCTTTTGGGCCTTCTGGACGGCCTGGTGTTGAAGGGCCCTGTCGGGGCTCCTGAGGTGGTTGTTCCAGTCGTCCTCGGTGGCAGGAGACCCAAAGCAAGCGTTTAGCGCGGGACACTGCCACAGCATGTGATCTAAGTCGCACTTTGGAATTTGGCATTTAGGACATTCTGGCCTTATATCTGGGAGGTATTTGCTGCATATATAGGGGTTGGGGTAACTGTGCGTTTGCAGCAATCTAAGCGTTAATTGTTGTGCTTTATTTAGTGTTGGGTGAGGTGAGGGGAATTCCTTTCTCGATAACTTATAGTGCGAGCAAATGTCGTGATAGGAGAGGAGTGGCGCCGGGTGCATGTTGGGGCTCCCGGTCGGTGAGCCGGCCCGCGTCCCCGCGCGGCGCGTAAGATCTCGCACGAGGTTATGGGCCAGCTCATTGCCGTTGGAAACGCCTGGTTGAACGTTGAGGCCTTCATGCCCCGGGAACCAGTGGATGTGCTTGTCTTCGTTTATTTGAGCGGAAGCTAGAATGCTTAAGGCCGCCTGGCATAGTGTACCGCGGCGGTATGCCAGTGCAGCGGGTTTGGAGTCGGTAAATATTGTGTCGCGCTGAGGGAGGGCTAGAGCAAGGGCAATAGCCACTTGTTCGGCCTCGCAGGCTTTCTTTGTTCGTATGGTAAGAGCATTGAGGGCTGTCCCGTCTGGGGCGACCGCCGCAGCCGCAAAGTAGGGTTTGTCTGCGTATTTAGCGGCATCTACGAAAGCCACGTCTGTCGCGTGTAGGGTGGCCGCTTTTAGTAAGGCTGAGCGCGTGCCCTTCTTCGAGTCTGATTATGCACCGGGTGCATATTTCTGGGGAAGGGTAGTACTGTGATTTTAGCACGAAGGTGTTGCGGTAATTGTGATGCGTCATTGACTTGAGTTGGGATAGGACTTGTGTGAGAGGAGGTCCCGGCCCGCAGTTGTCGAGGACAGGCGTATGAGCTGGGACATTCTTTGTGCTTCTGTGATTTCTTTGAACGTATTGTGTACCCCAAGGCCTAGCAGGCGCTGCGTGCTTGCCGTCATGGGTAGGCCAACTATTCGTTTCGTGCATTTGCGGATGAGTTGTCCACTTTAGTTTCATCGCCTTTGCTCCACGGGTGAGCGCAGGCAACGTAGTGAACGTGGCACATTAAGAAAGCGTGAAAGATGCGTAGTAAGCTCTCTTCTGTGAGTCCCGCGTGTCTTTTAGCGACGCGTCGGGCGAGGTGAATGACTGCATCAGCTTTCTTGATGAGATGTGCGACTGTTAAGTCGTTTTTGCCATTCTACTGCAGGGTGACGCCCAGAATTCGAACCGACGACACTATCGGGATATCCGAGCCGTCCGTTGTGGAAAGGTGTATAGTTGGTTCGCCGTTGTTGCGGCCGTGTTGCGGTGGCAGAAGCAGCAACTCGGACTTAGCTGCCGAGAGTCTGAGGCCCGTGGGCTTTAAAAAGTTTTGTACTGTATTAATTGCTTCCTGAAGGCTTGCTTCGATTTGTGCGTCGCTGCCTGCGGTGCGCCAAAGAGTAATATCGTCGGCGTAGAGCGCGTGCTCTACGCCTTCGATATGTTTCAGCTTTTGCGAAAGTTGTCTGAGGGCTAAATTGAAAAGAAACGGTGAGAGCACCGACCCTTGCGGGGTGCCGCGCGGGCCTAGGTTGTAGGTGTGTGAGTTGAGATCTCCAACTTTAAGTGTAGCCGTTCGGGCTCTAGGAAAGAGCGGACGTATTCGTAGAAGCGTCGACCTAGGCCTGCCTCCTGAATCTCGTGCAGTATATGAGCGTGGCTTACGGTATCGAAAGCTTTCTCTAAGTCGATAGCTAGAATTGCTTTGAGGTCTTTACTCCTTACTCTAAGTAACGTCTCCTGCAGCATGAGGAGTACGTCCTGCGTGGCCATAGCCGGCCTGAACCCGACTTGATTGAATGGGAAGAGGTGCTCTTGCTCTGCATGTTTTGTGACTCGGCGGAGAATGGCGTGCTCCATGACCTTACCCACACGATGTGAGGGAAATGGGTCGTAGAGAGTCAAGCTCCAGTTGTTTGTTCGGTTTGGGAATGATAATGACGGTCGCGGCCCTCCATTCTGGCGGGACGCTCCCTCGCTTCCAAACCTCATTCATGTGGGTGGCTAGTGATTCAATGTCATTGTCAGCCAGGTTACGGAGTAGCTTGTTGGTGACTCCGTCAGGACCCGGGGCTGACTTAGTGTTGAGCTCTGCTATTACCGCGCGTATTTCAGCGCTGGTTATAGCCTCCTCAAATGGGTCGTGAGTGGCCCCCTCGTAAGGTGGGTAGTCTTCATGCGAGCTAGGTTCTGTGCATAGATACCGGGCTGCTGTAGCTTCTAAAATCTGCGCATCTGTAAGTTGCTGCCCTGGCGCTTTGTGTAACAGTCTATCTAGGGTTAGTCGTTGCTCTGACTTGGTGGGCTTGTCGCCGAGCAGGTGCTTGAGAAGGTCCCATTTTAGACCTTTTCTCATGCGTGCGTCGAGCGAATTGCACACCTCATTCCACTGTTGGCATGCTAGTGTTTGGCTGTACTCTTCGATTTGTCGGTTGAGCAATGCAATTCTTTTTCGTAGCCTACGATTGTGTTTTTGTGTTCTCTATCTTTCTTGAAGACTATTGTGAGCCTCCAGGAGTTGTGCGAGGTGGCTGTCCATGTGGTCGATGTTGCGTGTTGTAGAGATGTTTTGGTCGCTTGTTTTACGTCCCGCTGTAGTCTCGTAAAGTGTTCAGCGAGGGAAGAGTAATGGTTGGTGTCTTGTTTTCGAATTTGCCTAAAGTAGTCCCAGTCTACTATTTTTAAGTGTCTGGGTTCGGGGCTGCTTATATTGAATGTAGTGCTACAGATAAAGTGATCGCTACCTAGGTTAGCTTGCAGGTTAACGCATGTGGGATTCGATACGTTGCGTACCAGGGTCAGGTCAGGGGATGAGTCCCGTGACACTGAGTTACCTATGCGTGTGGGGGTAGAGAGGTCGTTAAGTAACACTAGATTGTGTTGAGTGATGTGCGTTTGTAAGTGGCGTCCTTTCTGTGTTGTGCGATTGTATCCCCAGTCTACGTGGGGGGCGTTGAAGTCCCCCGCGATGATGAGGGGATGGTTGCCTGCTATCTGCGTCGCTTTAGTTACTAGTGTGGTGAATGTTTCTGTACTGTGCGAAGGTGAACTGTACACGTTAAGGATAAATATAGATTGCTTAATGTGAGCGTTGGGGATGATTTCTAACATCTGATGCTCTATTTTGAGGTCTGGGCGTATTGCATGTGTCGTGTAAGCGTAAGCCTTAGCCACACAGGTGGCTATGCCTCGAGCTTTGTTCCCACAGACGGCCTCGACTCTATATCCACGAAGAGCGAATCGGTCGATACGCGTTTCCTGCAGGAGAATGACGGCCGGTCGTTGGGTTATAGAGCCAATGAATTGTTGTAACGTTTCTCTCCGCGTGCGGAGGGTACTAGTGTTCCATTGCCAAATTGTGAATGATTGTGACGACGCCATTTTAAGGCCTAGGTATTAGCCCAGCGCGCTTTCCGCGTGCCAGGTCCTCCTCCAACACCTTAGTCCTCGCGTCCATTTGTGCTGGCCATGTAGCCAGCTCGTTAAGTTGTTTCTGCATGCTCTCGAGTTTAGCGTTGAAAGCGCCATACTCGGTCATGGTCTCCGCGCGGTACTTTTCTAGTATCGCGTATATGTTAGCTGTAAACCGTTCAAATTCGGATTGCTCTTCGGCCTGAGGCGTCAGGTCTGCTCGTTTCTTAGCGCCGCGTATCGAGACGGGGCCGCTGCTAATGCTACCCTCGCGCGATGAGGGGGCCTGTTGTTTTGCTAGCTCTTCTTTAAGCGATTGGATTTCTTTAGCTTGCTCCGCATACATGCGTTTTAGCTGCGCTAGTTCTGGGTCAGGTTGCTGTGGCAAGTGTCCCTGACGCTGCGCTGCGCGGGTCTCACCTTTGCCTGCCACCTTGTCGGCCCAGGTAGGCTTGTCAGTGGGGGTGGGAGTTCGTTGGTCTGGGAGAGGTCCTTGGGTTTCGGTAGTCTTGGCAGGAACCGGGCTGGGTCCTGGGGTGAGTGTTTGCTGCTGGTCTTGCTTTCGTCGGCGACGGCGCAGACGACGGCGGCGCACCAGGTAAGGCAGCTAGTAGCGATGTCGGCATTCGCGGTCGCCCGTGCGGTGTGCTTCGCCGCATAAGGCCTTAGTGTTAAAGACTGAGGTCTACTGAGTTTACAATGCGGGAGGGGGTAGATCCTAGGAGCCAAGTGAAAATGCCTAGTAATTTCGTTCTACGAGAGAGGAGAGTCCCGATAGTCAGTACCCCCAACGTCACGCTGCCCGGTGGTACTCGTAGCTACGCGGTTGATAATCCCTCGCGCAGCATTGTGTGCCGACTCATTGAGGTTGGGCGGGGCACCCTCGATCTGTCCCATGTGGGCTGGAAACCAGATCACTGTGCGTGGCTTGATCTGCTTGCTTCCCAGTATCCCTAGGGCCAGCTCGGATATGGTTCCTTTGGCAAATGCCCGAACGGCTGATCTCGAGTCACTGTAGGTTGATGTCCTCTTGTCGTCCAATAAGGCCATCGCTATTGCAGCCTGCTCTGCGGTCTCAGAGGACGTCGTCCGAATCGAGATTGCGTTCGTTACTTTACTTTCATGGTCTACGCTAACCGCAGCGAAGGCCTGTCCGTCGGGGTAGCGAGCTGCGTCTACAAAACTTTTCTCCGAAGCCCATTCACGAGCCTTTTCCAGGAGGGCCTTCGCGCGCGCCCGACGTCTTCCCACGTTGTGTTCTGGATGGACGTTTCGTGGGATCGGGGCGACAGTGATGCGGTCCCGCTGCTCTCGAGGGATGCTGCAGAACTTTGTTTTGACTACTGTGGGGGGAACGCCCAGCTCTTGCAGGATGTGTCTTCCAGCTTGTGTGGAAGATAGTCTGAAGAACTGGAATCTCTCCTGCGCTTCCGCCAATTCCTCGACCGTGTTATGCACGCCGAGTTGAAGTAAGCTTTCCGTGTGTGTGTATATGGGGAGGCCGAGGGCTCTCTTCATTGCCTTCCTGATTAATGTGTTCAGCTTATCCCGCTCCGATCTTTGCCAGTTGTGCATGGCCGCGGCGTAAGTGAAATGACACATTACGAACGCATGCACCAATCTCACGAGGTTGTCTTCTCCGAGGCCTTGCTGCCGGTTGGCCACTCTTCTTATTAATCTGATGGCATTGTCCGTCTTCTTAGTGAGACGCAGCACTGTCTGGTTGTTAGAGCCACTCGACTGGACCATCATGCCGAGAATCCGGATGGCATCCAACCTCGGAATATAGCCTCCGTCGTTTGTCCGTAGTTTGATGTCGCATTCGGCGAGTGGCTTCATCCCTTTGGTTTGGGGCCTCTGCGCTTGAGTCGATAAAGTAGCAGTTCCGACTTGTGAGGTGAGCACCGAAGGCCCGTGGACTCGAGGCATCTCTCGGTAGCATCAATCGCCTCTTGCAGGGCCATCTCTACCTGTCCTCACTACCTCCCGTACACCAAATGGTAACGTCGTCTGCGTATATGGTATGACTGATACCGTCGATAGCAGAGAGTTCCCTGGATAGACCAATCATGGCGAGGTTAAAGAGGGTTGGGGATATGACTGCCCCTTGTGGCGTTCCCTTAAACCCCAGCTTGATCATGTCTGAAGTAAGGTCCCCGATCTTTAGGGTGGCTTCTCTGTCGGAGAGAAAAGATTTCGTGTAGGAATGGAAGTGCTTCCCCAGGTTAAGGCTCGAGATTGTGTCTAAAACGAACGAGTGAAGAATGTTGTCAAATGCCTTTTCCAGATCTAGACCTAGTATGGCTCTCGTGTCCCGCGTATTAGAGTCAATAATGTGATGCTTGATGAGCTTCATCGCGTCCTGCGTCGATAGTCCAGCCTGAAGCCGATCATGTTGTATGGGTAAATGTCGTGCTCCTCCAGGTAGCGAGAAAGCCTGTTTAGGATGCGTGTTCAGCAACCCTCCCCACGCACGATGTGAGCGAAATTGGGCGGAGGTTATCGAGGCTGGGCTGCTTGCCTGGCTTGGGGATGAGAATGGTGTTGGCCGATTTCCACATTTCGGGAACTATACCACTGCTCCATGCTTGGTTAATGATGACCTTTAGGAATTCGATGGACTTGTCGTCCAGGTTCCGTAGAGCTTTGTTCATGATCTTGTCCGGACCCGGTGCCGATCTGCCGTTGAGGGCGTGGAGCGCCTGCCTGATCTCCTCAATCCCGAATTCTGCGTCAAGTTCAGGGTTCCCGGAGCCGTCGTAGTCAGGTGAAGGTGGGTAGGGCCCGATGCGACAGACAGCTATTTCTTCACGAGTCTGGATAAAATTTGCGTGTAGGGTGCGCGCCAGTGTGTTGTGTTGGTTGGTTTTAGTGTTCGTCTCGTCGAGGAGATGCTTTAGGAGGTTCCAGGTTCCCCCGTTACGCATCTGCCCGTCGATCGAGTTGCACACCTCATCCCATTGCTGTTTAGAGAGGGCTCTGCAGTGTTCCTCTATAGTTCTGTTGATTTCTGCGATCTTTTTCTGAGCCTGCGGTTGAGCCTTTGTCCCTTCCACCTGGCGAGGAGGGACTGCTTGGCCTCCAACAGGTGAGCCAGACGACTGTCCATCTTTTCCACCGGGAGGTCGGTACAAACCCCTTTTGTGGTAGCTTTGATGTCATCTCTAACCTGTGCCACCCATTGTTCGAGGCTAGGCTTGTCCTCACTCTCCGTTCGCTCTTCCATAATCTTGCGAAACTTGTCCCAGTCTGTGTACTGGAACAGGCGCTGTCTCTTCTGCTCGACCTGGAGGTGTGTGGCCAAGATATAATGGTCGCTACCAAAGTCTACACCGAGGTTCGTCCACTTAACCGCTGCGATGCTCCTGACAAAGGTGAGATCCGGTGTCATGTCACGGCTCGACGATGTCCCATCTAGTCGGAATGCCGGGTCCGTGACTAGCATCAAGTTTAGGTTTGGAGCCTCACGCCAGAGGTCCTCGCCCTTGTTAGTGTTGTATGGGTAGCCCCAGGTGTGGTAGGGGGCGTTGAAGTCACCAGCTACGATCAAAGGGGAGTCTCGTGCTAGTTGCGTGGCCTTGGTGATTAGGACTTTGAAGCGTTGTCTTGGGATTTGGGACTACTGTATACATTTAGAATGAATATACTTGCGCGGTTCGCTGGGCTGGGGATGATTTCTATCATTATATTCCACTTTACTTGCGGTCATCTTAAGGTCGTGAGTGATGTGGGTCAGCTTGTTGCTAATCAGTACAGCGACCCCCCGTCCTTCTTCGTGCTTCGCTACGGGCCTGTAGCCGGACAGCGTGACGTTAGATGTGAGTGTTTCTTGTATAAGGATGACATGTGGCTTCTCTGTGTGTGATCGAATATATTGCTGCAGGGGAGCCCTCTTGGGAAGGAAACCCCTGCAATTCCATTGCCACATCCTGCATGAGCTAGTTTGAGTGGCCATCGTATTGCTGTAGAGCTGCTGTGCTAGCCTTCGGAGGCCCGATTGCCCCGTGCTGTTACTAGTCGATGCTGTTGTTGGGGGCGTAGAGCTTTAGGTACCAGCACAGGTGCTACCACGTTTTCCAAGAAGGATTCAATTTTGCTGATGCTGATTAGTGCGCTCCTCCATGGAAGCCATGTTGCTTTGGAAGAGCGAGAACTTCTCATTTCCCTTTAATGCTGTCACTGAGAGCGGAGAGCATCTCGCGAATCTCAGATTTGGCCCTACCTGATGCTCTTTCTGGCTCATTAGTGATTGCCCTCTTTTTAGCTGGCCTCTTCGTATCGCTCGTGTCAACCATGGGGACTTCCATTGGCTGGGCGGCCGGTTCATTATCCGTATCGTTCTTCTCAGCCATGGCGACTTCCATTGGCTGGGGAGTGGCAGGTTGCTTGTCTGCCATGGCCGGTTTCCTATTACTGCCCCTCCTAATCTCGCCAATTATTGTCATGAGTCGAGCTATTGTGTTCTTCATCATCTCGTTTTCGCGCTCAAGTTGTGCTAGTCTGTTGTTACCTCTATCATGCTCTGGCGGTGAGCCCCGCGTTACCTTTTCCGGCGTTCCTCGAACTCGGTCGGCCCAGGTCGGGTGGTACTCGGGTCGGCGATCCCTGGAGCAGGACCTCGAGCAGGACTTGAACCGGACTTGACTGCCTCGGTGCTGGGATCCGGAGCGACCCCTGGAGCGGGATCTGGTCCTGGTTCTGGAACAAGCGCCCTCTGGATCGAGAGCGTCTCCGGAGCTCCCTCTGGAGCGAGAACGTCCCCTGGATCGGGAGCGTTCCCTATGCTCGTGCGGTGGAGCTTGCTGCAACTTATTTTTGATCTCGCTGCTCTGTGGTGGTGGCGAAGCCCCATTTCTCGAAGCTTCCACAGTCGCACTCTTCCATCGTCTCCTTCTGACGACGTACGGGATCTGGAATCTCTCCTTGCATGTTTTGTCCGCCGTAGGGTGTGGGCCCCCGCACAACCCACACTTTGGCGTGCACTGGTGTTGATCGTCCGGGTTGACTGCCCCATCCCCTGCAGGTGGACTCCTCGGGAGTCGGGCAACGTCGGCACGATGGCCGAGCTTGCCGCACGCGTAGCAGATATCGACTTGTTTGCAAAACAGAAAGCACTTCACAAGGACTGGGCCATAGTGTACAAAGTTCGGAACCTTGAGGCCGTCGAAAGCTATGATGATTGTGCCTGTGTTCTTAATTCTCTTGACCGCCAAGGCCAGCGGGTTTCTGTCACTGACGATGTTGCGTTCGAGGTCCGATTGACTGTCGTTCAGGTCGATGTGACTGATTATTCCTTTAGACGTTGTGTGGGTAGCGGCCTCGTATGCACTGACTTCAAACATTCTTCCAGCCACATGAAGTGTCCTGATTCTCGTGTATTTTGAAGCGTTGTCTTGGTTGGGCGTGCTGGCCACCATAACGTTTTGTTGTATGTTAGGACAAAATGTCCGAGCTTATCTGCGTCGGGGTAAGACCCGCCGCTTCCACGATCGCCTTACCGATCACGGTCGGTCCTGTCTTGGCAATATTCAGCCCTCCGCGGGGTCGTATGATAATTTTGGCATGTTCCTTGGGCATGGGAGGCATCCGCGATGCCCTGACGATCTTGCTCTTGAGTTTATTTCCATTGTCCGTGTTCCGAATAAGGCACCGGCGTTAGGCCTATTCTCCCATATGCCGCAGCCAGGGCGGTTGGCCGAGTCCACCTTGGCAGACATACGCTTCGAAACTGCGTGACGTGAAGAAGGGAAGAAGGGAGACGTTAAAGAATTGAAGAATTATAGACCCATTAGCTTGCTTTCAGTACTGTATAAAATATTCACCAAGATAATTCAAATAGAATCAGGGCAACACTTGACTTCAGCCAACCAAGAGAACAGTCTGGCTTCAGGAAGGGATATTCTACGATGGATCATATCCATGTCATAAATCAGGTAATCGAGAAATCTGCAGAGTACAATCAACCTCTCTACATGGCTTTCATAGATTATGAAAAGGCATTTCATTCAGTAGAGATACCAGCATCATAGAGGCATTGCGTAATCAAGGAGTACAGGAGGCATACGTGAATATTTTAGCAAACATCTACAAGGATTCCACAGCTATCTTGGTTCTCCACAAGAAAAGTAGAAAGTTACCTATCAAGAAGGGGTCAGGCAAGGGGACACAATCTCTCCAATGCTATTCACTGCATGCCTAGAAGAAGTATTCAAGCTCTTAGGCTGGGAAAACTTAGGAGTGAGGATCAACGGTGAATATCTAAGCAACCTCCGATTTGCTGATGACATTGTCCTATTCAGTAACAATGGAGACGAATTACAACAAATGATTGAGGACCTTAATCGAGAAAGTGTAAAAGTTGGGTTGAAGATGAATATGCAGAAGACAAAAATAATGTTCAATAGCCTGGCAAGGAAACAAGAATTCAGGATCGCCACTAAGCCTCTACAGTCTGTAAAGGAGTACGTTTATCTAGGTCAATTACTCACAGGGGACCCTGATCACGAGAAAAAATTTACAGAAGAATAAAATTGGGTGGGAGTGCATACGGCAGGCATTACCAAATCCTGACAGGGAGCTTACCACTGTCGTTGCAAAAAAGTGTACAATCATTGCATTCTACCGGTGCTAACATATGGGGCAGAAACTGGAGGTTAACAAAGAAGCTCGAGAACAAGTTAAGGTCCGCACAAAGAGCGATGAAACGAAAATCTTAGGACTAACGTTAAGAGACAGGAAGAGAGCGTGTGGATCAGAGAACAAACGGGATAGCCGATATTCTAGTTGCATTAAGCGGAAGAAATGGAGCTGGGCAGGCCACGTAGGATGGATAACGGTGGACCATTCGGGTTAGAATGGATACCAAGAGAAGGGAAGCGCTGTCGAGGTCGGCAGAAAACCAGATGGGATGTTGAGTTAGGAAATTGCAGGCGAAAGTTGGAATACGCTAGCGCAGGACAGGGGTAATTGGAGATGGGAGCTGAGTGGAATATAGGCTGATGATGATGATGACTTCAACTAATATCACATTCACGGCCCTTTGTGATTTCCCGACATCGGCTGTGAGTGAGCCGTGGTAGAGGGAATCCAAAATTTCGTCCACATCACGTTTTCTTAACATGCACCGATATCGCACTAGTACGCGGCACCGTGGTTTCACCGCTATCGAAACACGGCCGCCGCGGCCGCACCTCCGTCCTCAGGATCAGTAGTCGAGCGCGGTAACCACTGTACCAATACATCCGGGCCGCTTTTATTGTTTCATTGTAGTTCCACACGTATTTATATTTTTTTTTCTGTGGGATATTACACAGTAATACTACTAAATGAACCATTTCTTTCACATTCTTTATGTTTAGCTTATATATATATAGCACCTACTTTCATTTTACCTTGCAAATTTTTTTTGCCATGTTCTGCTCAGGAAAGTGTTTCCATAGTTATTCTGAATTTTGTTTTGATTTCTTTTACCTTACTGTACATGTGCAGATCCGGTAAAAAAAAAACTATTACCCGCCGTGGTTGCTCAGTGGCTATGGTGTTGGGCTGCTGAGCACGAGGTCGCGGGATCGAATCCCGGCCACGGCGGCCGCATTTCGATGGGGGCGAAATGCGAAAACACCCGTGTACTTAGATTTAGGTGCACGTTAAAGAACCCCAGGTGGTCCAAATTTCCGTAGTCCTCCACTACGGCGTGCCTCATAATCAGAACTGGTTTTGGCACGTAAAACCCCACAATTATTAAAAAACTATTGAATACATATTATTTGGTGCTTTAGATAAATTTCTATACAATTTAATCATGACTCTAATGCAGTCATTGACTATGAAACCCTGTTTAGCATGTTTTCTGCAGGAATATAATGTAAACTTCCAGTTGGTATAAACAGGTCATAGATGTCGTTAAAATCAAGCAGAAACGGCTTCTCAACAATGAGAAAACAAATTGCATTGAATAGATGGCGATTTCTCATGTGATAACTCGTTTATTGGTCGGGAACATTAAAAGACATCAAAGCAATAAGCGCTACAACTCACTGCAAATTACCTGCTGTGCGTGTCTTTCTTGCACACTGATTCTCGAATCTTCGAGCGGGCGCAAGTGAATGCGTAGCCTTCTCTTGCATAACTTGTTATCAACATGTTCTCCAGAGAATTCGTGTGTTACTGGCATGCCTGCACACTGCACTCAGAACTGGTGATGATGATCAGAACCGGTTTTGGCACGTAAAACCCCAGAAAGAAGAAGAACACTGCACTCAGTCGATCCTTTTGATTAAATATTCTGTAACAGCCTGCAGAGGGGACTTCAGAGTGAACTCGTCTGTGCAGTACGTGATTAATTTAAAATGCTCTTCTCAGGATTTGAGCAAGCTTATAACATCACCGCTCGGACAACAGAAGTTCTTATCATCCTGAACATACTCTTTTAGTGCAGTTAAATATGCACGCTCATGGCTCGCCGAGCACACCATTTCAGCCCTGCATGCTGGCAGATCGTCTTTAACAGCGGTGCTGTTGAAGCTGGGCGTATAATGTGTCTGCTGAATAAAAAGAAAAAAAAACGCTTCATTTTGCACTCGGCCGCTCAACGCTTGACACAGCGAAGCTGGGCGATCGTAGCCCAGCATTTTCCGGAAGTGCGCGCGAACGTTTCATCCTATTACTCATGATGATGAGGATACTTTCTTTTCGCGCATCTCGGACTTACGGCCGTCATTGCACGTTGCATAGCGCAGCTTGCAACACCGACACCGCGTTCCATGAGACTCACTCCCTGAATGCGTCTCATTCTCGCTCTCATAGTGCGCAAAGCATGTTCACCTCGCATAACTTGGCGCTGAGCCGTGCTCCCTCAAGGGCTGCAGAAGATAGCGCCAACCTTTCCCTTTCCCTCAAGAACCACTTATCATCATCGCAGAACATGGCGTACGAACGCGCCAGCCGTGCACGAAGACGACGACGTTCGGACGCAATCATATGGTTCGCGTAAATGCGTGCTTCGGACGCAATCATATGGTTCGCGTAAAAGCGGGCTGTATAGCCTAGTGCCATTCCTTCGTCAGCTCTCGCGCGCGTCGGACGCTGGGATCATTTGCTCTCTGCGAGCAGTGTCAGTGGCCACAGGCCGCGGTTCTACTGTTTCTGCTGAAGATTACAAGGTTATTCTGCCCCAACTGGAAACGTGTCATTCAACACTGTTTTTCTGCATTGTGATGTGTCTGCCAGGCCATATCGAATCAACGACTTCGAGGAAGAATGTGAGCGACTACAAGTAGTCAAGAATGTGGTGTTGATAGGTGCCCACCAGATGAATCATGTCTGGGCATTGACGACACATTCAATGACCGCGAAGCAAGTGCTCGTAGAAGTAAGGCATCAAAGGTAAAAGATGCCTTGTCATCGAACACAACGACAGTCAGGTGAGAGTCAAGCTTCATTGGCTTCTTTACCATATCAGCGACGATGCCATACAAAAAGCACTGGAGCCGTTTGGAAAAATTCAGGAAATGAGCAGGGAGGCGTGGCTGACCGGAAAATTTAAGGGAGCGCAATGCTCATCAAGGTCGGTGATTTTGAAGCTGAAACACGGATTTACTGCAGAAATGCTCCCGCATCAGATTCGTATACAGGGCAGCAATACTCTTGTAATTTTGCCTGGAAGACCACCGCTGTGTCTAAGATGCAAGAGATCGGGCCATATAAGAAAGGATTGTCGTATTCCGCGGTGTTCTGAATGCCGCAAGTTTGGCCATGAAGCCGACGACTGCAGGAAAACATGCGCGACTGTGACACGGGAAGATGGTGATAACGACGATACAGAGGCGCTCATGGACGAAGAGGAATGAATACTCAAGGTATCTAAAGTGATACTTTGAGTATCACTTTATATACTCAAGGTAAATTTCACACACTTGTAAAAATACTGCGCTGGCCCAGTGGAACTTGTTCACAACTCAGAGTAGTTAATACAGTCAACTACATAACATAGTGTCATTTCTTGAGCCTAGTGCGCACCTTTAAAGGTATATGTTTCTAACTTTACCTGTATTTATGCAATAATAATGTATATGTACACATTAAACACCAGCCACGAAAAAAGGAACTGAGAACCTCGATTCTCCAGTGAAGGATGCGGCAGCAGTTTCGCTTGTTGTGTCTCTAATACAAGATAAAACTTCGGGGGAGCCGGAACAAGAGTGCAGCGGAGTGTTTGAAGCCCCGTGCCGTTCAGTGCCAGGGGTTTCGGGCAAGGCGGCTGAAGTGATCCCCCCATGCAGAAGCACAACCAGAACGCCCGGAGACGCCAGTGGCGCCTGAAGACGCGGTCCCGGCGATGGAAACAGACCCTGTGGACCTGGAAGCAGAACGCCCGAAGACGCCAGCAGAGTCTGAACCACGGGGTAAGTCTGAACCCGTGGTCTGAACCCACGGAGCTTCCGACGGACGCGGGGACGCCGGAGGCGTACCTATCTATGGCAGATGCGTGTGCTTTGTTCGGACGAGGCTCAAGGCACGTCAGGGAGGACCGCAGAGATGAGCAGCTCGGAGGCAAGATCGAATGCGGCCATGAAGAAGAACCGTGTTAACGCGGCTCCTCGGAAACCGTCCGTGGAGAAACCTCACAAGCGTTCCTTGTGACCTGTGAAAATCAGGCCTCAAATATATCGGCCGGAGCAACAATAGTTGTTTTTTCAATATGGCTGACCTAAAGCTAGCAACCTTTAACTGCCTGAGCTTGGTCGCACGCAGGAGGAAGCAATGGTTTCTAAATCAACTCTTTCAAGAAGACATTGCATTTATTCAGGAGGCTAAACTTTCATCTAGTGTGCATTTGGAGTAGATGACCACTTCGTTCGCAACCATTACTCGTTTCATTTTTCACCTGCCTGTCGATACAGGAGGGACGGCCATTTTGGTAAAGAAAAAATCAGCGGTACAAGTATACCCCGAATGGGACAAGGACTGAAACGGTCGTATATGCAGCGTAGATTTGCTGCACCCGAATGAACTATACAAGCTCATTTCGATTCATGCTCCGAATGACGCAGCGCTGAGAAAAGAATTCTTTTCAGGCCTGAGGCTGTATCTTGACTCACCGTGCCGTACCATATTTGCAGGAGACTTCAATTGTGTTTTACGTGCTACTGATTGTTTGAAAAAAAAAAGTCGCAGTTTCACCCGAAAGGCGAAGCATCAATTACGATCAAATTTGTAGAGAGCTATACGGAGTAATGATAGTAGCTTTATCAGCTGTATAAACGTGGACATGCAGCAGCACCGGCAACACGCAGAACTGTTGTCGACGCCGTCGGCGTTTTGCCGGCGTTCCCACAAAACGCGTGCGGCGTTGGTGACTGTTCCCTCTGGGGGTGGCTCGGAGGTTGTCGACGACAGCAGAACGGGACACTTGTCGAGCAGCGTCGGAAGTCTTTTCCACCTACTCGCCTCACAACGTTTTTATATAAATAGGCACTTGGTTCCGCAGTTAAACGTCGCCTTCCACCCCCCCCCTCCCCACGGCCTTTCGCGCGTCGGGAGAAGGCGCATTTGCTCTACATATGTAGTGATTGTAAAGGAGAAAAGAGACGCCTACTTCTGCAGCCCTTAAGGGAGCACGGCGCAGAACGTTAACTTCGTTCGTTCTTCTTGTTCGGCGGAGAACGTTCGTTCTCCGCCGTGGGTTCACTCCCCGTGAAAGCGCGCGTCCCTCGAGCCCTTTCACTCGCACATACAGCGTTCGGCGCGCGGCGACGATTTCATCTCCATTGACGTCATACGGAACCTCACGGCGACGGCGACTACGACGGTGACGCCGACGGCAGAAATCTGCTTTGGAGTGTCCATATAATTACGATCGCAATAAAAGCGACCTCCATATACTAGCCTACCAGAGCTCCAAAAGCTTTTGCGCGACTATGGCTTGCGGATGTATCTAGAACTTGCGCCAGGAAATAACGACGGTTTTACACATTGGCAAGGCGACTGTCACTCAAGGCTTGATCGGCTTTACGTGTCCAGCGATCTCTCATCGTATAGCGTGCGTTATAAGGTGAAGCCCGTCGCATTCTCAGATCATGCATTTGTCTCAGCCACATTTGAATAAATGAAAGAACAAGACGGAGGCGCAAGGAATGGCAGTTGTGGAGGCTGAATGAGAGTTTGCTGCATGACAAAGAGATATGCGACAGCATTAGGAATCTAATCGAGGAAAAAACGAATGGAGCAAACGTAGATGTCATATTGTGGGAAGACATAAAAGAAGAATGCAAGATGTTTCTACTTACAAAAAAAAAAGGTCAGGAAAAAGCAGCTATAAAGAAGAACGAAAGCTGAGCTTGATGCGAACTCTGGAAAGTCTAATCGAAGCCGAAAACTGTCATCCGGGTACCTTTACAGAAGATATCAAAGAGGTGAAAGGACAGTTGCTACCAATCCTGGAGAAAGTATAAAGGTGCTATGATCCTGTCTAGGACGGAATCGCAGCTAAGAGGTGAGGAACTGCTCAAAAATTTCAAGACAAAAGAAAGGAAGCGGGGCAGGAAAAACAGAATAGAAGCACTACAAAGCGGCTCCAGCACGGTGTAAGAAGAACAGGTGATCCGACGACACGGCGACTGCTACTGCGCAACGCGTCTCACTAATGGTGGAGTTTCACGTCTGCCCCGCTGCACGGCAGCACACGTTAGGAGGCTGAAAAAGCGGCAAATTTGAACGTGTAAATAATTGTAACTGTAGGTAGAGCGCGTTTAAAATAATTAAAACTAATTTGTTTACTCTTTCTGTGTGCCACTATACTAATTGAAATCCCTCAGGCGCCTAAACAGACGATAATGTCTCCGGCATTGCGTTCACGTCGCTGGATCTAGCAGACGGCGTTTGACAATGCCTGGAAGCAGTCGCAGAAAAGTGGTGCGGACGGACGATATCTTTTCTTAAAATGTCGAAACGTTTGCTTTACCGTTGAGCAATCAGCCACCCTTAACCTTGGTAAGCACTTAATAAAGTGTTCCCGTGGTATACATTATGGAAAAGGACGAAACCGTTTAATCGCAAGAAAGGGAAGAAGAGAGATTTGCCATTTGAGCCACGACGTTGCCTGGCTGAGACGGATCTAGCCTGACTATGGGCAAGAACTGTTTCGTTCCAAACTGCAAGAGTGGATATATGACTCGTGCAAAGACAAAGTAGGTGTGTTCAGTGTCCCTAAAGAGACGAGTCGACTGCAAGCATGGCGGGATCCCATACAACGTGAAGACCGAGTCCTGCGACCAGGAGACTACGTGTGCGAAAAGCACTTCGACCCAATGTACGTGTCAAAAAGCTTGGACGGCAATGCACAACGGAGTTGTTTTAGCCAGCACGACCCGAAGAGCTTATCTAGCTAGAGATGCTGTGCCGACTAATTTTCCGGCTACTTCACACTACACTTTCAAAGAACTGTGTTCCGTGACAACTGACGCCTGCGAAGCGCTCCCGAAAGAAAGAGCAATATGCAGAAAGCACAAGCGAAAAAGAAGAAACAGAAAGCCAAATGTAGGGAATCACGAGTTACTGGAGCTAGCAACTGACGTGCCAATAGAAGACGGTCAGAACCAGAATAACGAAGCCAACACAGAACAGACTCCAGCTGACGTCAAGCGCAAATCAAAACCTGAAGGCAGTGAACTACAAGAACCGCAGGCAAAAGTATATGTGATGCAAGAGACAAAATTCAGGACTTCAGTGCAGCATCACATGACGGTAACACCGACAGCATCAACTTCAACACGCTCTTTGAAAATCCGTCTCGCCAGGAATAATGTCACAGCTGGATATGTATATTCTACATCGATGGACTTCCTTTCTGTTTGTTTGCAAGTTGCTTTCATTTGTTTTTCTGCTGCCTCGTAATGTTGAATAAAAAAGCAAGAAAAACGATCGGCGTCTTCTATCATGACTATTTTATTAAGGAGTATATGCGTATAAGGATATACGCATGCAAGGTGCCGCATGCTTCATAAGAAACAAACAGCCTTTAAATTGGGGCTTTATGGACCCAATACTATGCACGGAGCCTGTATGGGAAACGCGCAAACTAAATTTTCGTTTGAGTCTACAGAACAATGATAGCACACTTCAACGCATTACGCGAAAGCGCTTATATATACAATGATTTGTATTGATATACATAATGATATACATAACTCAGGAGGACATTGTACGCGGTACTCCCCTACGCACTGTTTTCGAATGAGAAATGAAAACGGGGACGCAGCTTATAGTGACGACAGATAGCAACTCGTCATCGCCAAATAACTTTCAAAATGAATTGTCAGCTGCTCCAACAAAAATGCGGACTGTTAGCGCCGCTTTGAGCGAAATATAAGCTTTTGATTTAAAAATGCAGCTAGCCTAGCGACACTCTCAAATAACTCTTTAAGCTTTTGGGAAATTAAGATGATAACCTCAATATGAGAGCGTTAACAATAACAGGCGCTCTGAAAAACGCAGGCTGAAACAGCTGAAACGCGCGCGCTCAGGTTATCTTTGCCCCCGGCCCCCATGCCCCCGTGATGATGATGATGATTTATTGGCATCCCCTTTGAAACGGGGCGGCGACAAATAGTCACCTAGCCTGCTTGATTTAATCAGGTATACTATACATGTTCTTTATCTTGCATTTTTGTATACCTATCATTATTTTTCTTTTTCAAAAATTTACCTTGTACCGCTGCCTATGATTTTAACAGATCAGGTCGCATCCATCTTTTCCCTACTTTTTTTCCACCAGTACTCTAATCGTCTCTTGCTGATCTCTACGGCTGATCTGTTTATGTTTCCTTCCACTTTAAACCCAAGCGCTTCTGGGAGTTGCACGTTACCTACGGTTCTCGCTGGGTGGATCCCGTCGCATTCCATTAGGATGTGCTGAGTGGTCTCTGGATCTTTACTGCAGCATACACATGTCTCATCTAATTCCGAAATTTGTTCCGATATGTTTTCGTCCTTAGGCAACCGGCTCGAGCCTCAAATAGCAAGGCACTGCCCTTTGTGTTATCGTACAGAGTTTCCCTTCTAATTTCTTTCTTCTCATTCTTGTAAATCTCCATTGTCCTTTTCGTTTCCATTCTTTGCATCCAATTCACGGTCTCTATTTCTCTCACTTTCTTTCTGATGACCCCTGGTTGTCTATTTACAGTTTCGATTATCCTGTACTTGGTTGCCAACTTCCTTGACCTCTTCCTCCATTCTGTGTCCACGCTTTTCATGTAGAGATACTAGTGCACTTTAGCCGCCCATTTATTTTCATCCATGTTCCTGAGCCTTTCTTCAAAACTAATTTTGCTTTGTGCTTCTCTGACTTCAAAGAGGCCCAACCCATGTCTCCATGCACTGCCTCATTTGTCGTATTACCGTGTGCTCCCAAAGCCAACCGGCCTACTGATCTTTGGTTAACTTCCAAACCCGCCAATATATCCGATTTTAAGCATATAATGGCATTTGCGAATGTTAGCGCTGGCACCATTACTCCTTTCCAGATTCCACGCACCACCTCATACTTATTGTGGCCCCACAGTGCTCTGTGTTTCATTAATGCTGCATTCCGCTTCCCCTTTATTTTCAGATTATCTTGGTGGTTGCTTGAGTAATTCTTTCCTTCGTTTATGTGTACGCCGAGGTACTTATATTGCTTCACTATGGGTATTACTTGCTGTTGAATTGACACCACGAAGTTACTCGTGTGCTCATTAAAGATCATAATCCCTGATTTCCCCGACGCCCAGTCGCGTGCGCCACCTAGCGGCATCCCAACATTAGTGAGACCCCACGCGCTTCCGCCGGATCATCTGTTCTTCTTACACCGTGGGCGCCAGCATTCTCAAATCAAAAACGACATCGAGTCTGCTTTTACTGAAGTATACAAGGACCTCTTCGAATATGAAAGTAACACATGTGACCGTGAACTATTGCAAAAGTATGCTTGAACGTTAAACTGCATAAATGACGAGACAAAACAGAAAACGGACGAGTGCATATCAGAAAGTGAAACAGAATACGCCAGTCGTAAATTAAAACCAAGGACATCGCCGAGAGTTTATGGGCGCAGCACTGCTTTTTACAAGAAATTTTCATCGGAATTAGTGTCAATACTACGCGAAGTGTACGATGATATTGGGGAACGAGGATTACTGCCGCAATCTATGCGACGAGGTCTTACTGTCTTAGTGCCGAAGAAGCAAAGCCAAGTGCCGACAGTGAGCGATTTCTGCCCCATTACTCTTTTAACGACCAATTACAAAATTCTAGCCAAAATTATAGGTAGACGGCTTGACTTTGCCCCCAAAATTGTGATCGAGAACCATCAATTATACGGCATCAAAGGACATCGCTTCAGTGATAGTCTGGACGTCATGCGAATAATGTGTGAAGCCACTACCATTGATGGATCCAGGGTAGCGGTTTTGCAAGTTGATCTGAGCGAAGCTTTCGACAGAGTAGCACATCACTTTCTCTTCACCTTGCTTAAGGCCTGCAACATTGGGGACCACCTTCTTAAATACATAAGTGTCTGCTACCGACAACTAGTGATCAACGGGCCAACAACGCCCACAATAGAGCTGAACAGGTCGGTTAGGCAACGATGTCCTATGTCACCAGTTCTTTTCGCTCTGTACTTGGAATCCCTGTGCCGAACAATTCTGAACGATCGCGACATAACAGGCTTCAGTTTTGCAGATACTTCTCTGAAAGTATCCGCCTATGCCGACGACCTTACGCTTATGTGTGCCTCTAAAGAAGTCCACCAAGGAATGCACCACGTCATGGACTTCTGTAAAGTGTCTAGTGCTAAAGTGAATTGGGAAGTTTGCGGGGTGCATGGCTAGGCGTATGGGATTCAAAACCAACGCTTCTAGATGTGAAGGGGACGTCTGAAATCAATAGCTACCTCGGTGTGTGCTTTGATACTGCCAACCTACAGAACGGACAGAATACGATTCGAAGTGACACTCTCGCGGCAAAAGTGCAACAGTGGCACGGAAGAACTGTCCCATTGTTGAACAGAGCCCTTGTGTGCAATACTGTGTTTTTTCCAGCCGTGTGGTACTCAGCGCAGGTGATACCCTGTTTGCCGGCACACGTGAATTATGTACATAGCTTTTGCGCAACATTTATTGGGAGTCACGTTTTGAGAGCATGAGGCGCAGTAATTTATTTTTAAGTAAGGCGAAAGCCAGGGCTTGTAAACGTAGAGGTAAAACTAAAAGTTCACAGGTACTTTTTTTCAAAACCAAACTAATCATTTATACGTCATTCTGTCAAACAACTACGCGGTGGGTATTTGGGTGAGTGGATTGATGAAGCCGAAGGAGTCCCACGTGTGCACACCCTAAACTTTTACAGGGAGGTGGAGCGGGCAGCTCGATTCTTTCAGCAGCGTTTTGTCAAGAGTACCTAAAAATGTAAAACGGAAGAGCCTGACCTGCAACTCTATAGATATGCTATTCCCACCACCACTGTATCGGTTCGATATGGAAGCCAGCTGGAATCTGACGTTTTTAAGCGTCTTCAAAAATATCCTGTGAAAACAGCGATCAAGGATTTTTTTGTTAAGTTACATGTCGAAGTTTTACCCGTCAAAACATGGTTAGTAATAAGGGTTTTTTTGTGCCGTGGTCAACGGACTGCGCGCTCTGCCCTATCCAGAATCGTTGCAACACATCTTTATGTTTTGTACAGCACACTTTTGGCGAAACACACGAATTGTGTTTAATCTACAGATATACCCAATTTGGGAAGACGTAAAGTTTTTGAGAGTTTACCACCATAAAAATGACAGCTGTGTTGAAGCCCTGATATTACTAGGTTTGTATGCAATTTGGAGATAACGAACTGACGACATGCTAGCTCTAGAAAACGCGAAACTGGCGTGGACCACTTTCTGGTGCTTTTACATACACAAGTTCGCTGCTTGACGGTAAAGATGAGTTTAGCAAGACATGGCAGGTGTGGCAGAAGCACCTGCAGCAAAGACTGGTCTTTATGTAAATGTGTGATTCCCTCTCTCTGTGTTTAGGAAACCTGTGAAAAAAAGCTTCAGTGCTTGGTACTTGCTATGTTGGCAAAAAAATAAAGTAAATGGCTGTATAAAATAAAAAAAGAAAAGGCTGTATAGCCTAGTGGTCACGATCCTCGCCTTAAGACCGGGGGCACGCGGGCTCGAATCCCGCCTCGGCCAGAAATGTATTTTTCTTTCTTAGTAGCTACGCACCACAAATTACGGCTGGCTTAAACAGCTTCGCTGTTAAAAACCCCCTCGCCGAGCAATGAGTGCGACGCCATGGCAACCAGGCGCAGCAGGTGTGACGTCACGCATCGCCGCCGCCAAGCTACAGTGAACTTTAAAGCTCAATTAAGCCAATGCGCGCCACGCCGCCGCCGAGCCGCGCCTAGCGAGGACGTCGCTACGCCACACTTGCACCCGCTCCCGGCCAGCCACGTATAGATCTGCCTAGCTGCACCGAGCTCCTCCAACACCACCTAGAAGACTGAAGGCCCCCACACGGCAGCGTGACGTCACGCAGGTCAGATTGTACTGTAAGTTGGCATCACCTCGCACATTCACTTATAAGCGGTGCTTTGTCACGAAATAAAATTAAATTCGCTCGCTCGTGTTGCACGTATAAACTAACTAAGATGCCGTTAATTACGCAGTTTGGTCAGGAAAAATCGTAACAGTTTGTAGCCTCGCGGCTTAAGAAGGTGCTTTGCGTATACATTTAAAAAACCATTTTCTAAATGATTGGAAGGAATTCATCTAAACTATTATATAAGTGTTGGGTATCCCCTCCATATCACGTAAGTATGAGGTAATCACTTTTCAACCCTGCCGTGATTCCTACATATTAATACTTCCAGATGTTTTTTCTAAAGCTTTAAAAGCTCTAACAGGCTTGTTAGAAAAATGCCAACATTTCACATTACATGAAATTAAATACTAGCTGCTGAAAGTGGAAGATACACGAATACTTATAAAATAACACTCTTTCTGCCCAGCAGCAATATTATCGTTTATTATATACAGCTTGACAGTGTGTTCTGTGTGCAGCAACACATTTTTAGTTAAAGGTGCACATGCAACTCAGTGTCGGGAAAAAATGGTAACAATAAGATTTCTACGAATGCACTTACTGCTTTGGCACAAATTA
>NW_023606083.1:0-21616 GCF_013339745.2 Dermacentor silvarum
CAAAGGAACAGTCCGTCCAACGCATCAAGGAAATGCATAAGCGCTACGGTGTTCAATCACTGCATGTGTTCTTAGGACTGGCAGGACATTTTCGGTGTTCATTAAAGACTTTGCGGGATATCCAGGTGTCTTACAAGGCTCACTCAAAAGGAAGTTCCCTTTGTGTGGAGCGACGAGTGCGACCGTGCATATAGAGAACGGTTGCGCGCATTTCCTCAGATCCTGTCCTGAATTTACCCGATTTCACAAACCCTTCGAGCTCTGCACTGACGTGTCTAATTATAGCACAGGAGGAGCATATACCAACGAGATTCCAGCCTAGACAGAAGCCACCAGCTAAAGGTGATTGGCTATTACTCCTACACCTTTTCAAAAGCGGAAGTAATTACACGACCACGGAAAAAGAGGCTTTAGCAGTAGTGCTGGCGTTACGATCCTTGTGGAGTTATCTGGAGGGCCGTCGTTCAAACGTTTCACGGACAATCAGGCTTTGACATACCTTCTGAGTCTTACACAACCGAAGGGAACAGTGGCAAGATGGATTAGCAAAATTCAGCAGTTCACTTTTGATGTTAGCCACAACTGGTGAAAAGCTACCTGACGCGGATGCGCTATCAAGATTGCATACCGCCAATAAACAACGATCAAGGGTACGTCGAAAGTGGTATGGAAACACACTGAAGAACAAAAATTTTTCGACGGAAAGTTTGTTGTCCCGGAACGCGGCATATCCAAATATTGCGGCTCTATCATGACAGTCCACACTCAGGGCGGCATTATGGCTTTTGGGGGCCTACTGGAAGATTCAGAAACGTTTTTACGTGAAGAAACATAAAGGCGATGTAGAGAATTACGTGAAGACCTGACATCGATGTCCAGACTATTAAAGCCCAGTTCCGTCCAAAAAGAAACCAGATGGTCATTCCTCTGTATTCAGATGTCCCCTTCGAAGTCGTTAATCTCGATTTCGCTGAAATGCAAAAGAAAGGAGATGGGTGCTGCGGACTCATCCCTTTTATAGTGTCTGTTGACCAGTGCACATGTATGTATGGCGGCGAAACCCGAAGAGAAGATGCTACACAGTGTGATTGCACTGATGGTAAGAGAGCATTTAGAACACCCAAGGTGATTATTTCTGATGATGAACCTGCATTCCGCAGCGAAAGGCTCCGTCGGTGGGCAGCAGAAAGGGTCCTTTTGAGATTTTCAGCATCATACCACCCGGAAAGAAATGCCCAAGCGGAAGTCTTATACGTGACTTGAAGACCTTCTTTATAGATACGCCGAATTTCCTGGAGGATGGAAGTGTGCCTCTTGATGCAGCAGTTAGCATCACAATCTCGCAGAGCTAGACTTGCCTGTAGCCCTCGTTTGCTGCCTTTCAGAGGACGACGTGGTTACCAGCAGATTACGAACTTGGCATAGTAGGGAAATCCATATTTCAGAACGCAAGAAGACATCAGAGGAATACTATATGTATAAACGTACAATGAAGACATACTACGACTCGCGCTATGCAACTCACGTGCCTAACGTACAACCTAGAGGCATGTGCTAGTACGAAAAGGTCTTGTCATTCTGAAATGCTTTCACAGGCCCGTATGTTGTCCTCAAAACGGTGAAGCAGCAAGGTATACTCAAGTCGTGCACTTTGAAGGACCAGCAGGCAATACAGAAGTTACACTGTAGTACCTAGTGACTTACCATCTGCGCAAGGAGGGCAATAAGAGACCCGAAGGGTGTAACGTCCGTTCAAAAGAAGAAGAGGAAGTGATGAGAGAGACGAACAAGAATAT
Organism: Dermacentor silvarum; assembly: GCF_013339745.2. NCBI lineage: Eukaryota > Metazoa > Arthropoda > Arachnida > Ixodida > Ixodidae > Dermacentor > Dermacentor silvarum. Next base: position 1,797 of record NW_023606083.1, read on the forward strand.
GATCGAATGAAACGTAACGTTGATCAGTCTCGGATCCTTTATTTTACTTAAGTTAAATGCGCTGCCACTTCGGTTGCACCCCTACCTCAGCGTAAGAACGTTTTGGCTATGAAATAGCCTACAAACAGCGCAGCCTAGTAAATTCCGCCCCAGATTCGGTAATAGGCCAGTGAAATTTCCACAATACACCTCTAGGACAGAGCACTAGGATGTAGATCATCTGTCCGAATTCATGTATCTCTGAAAGTCTATTCCGGAAGATATGCATTTTATCACTTTCTGGGAAGGACGAAGAACTTAACATACCAAATGGCAAGTTACACATGCCCGAAACAGCGGTGCTTTGCATACAGGGACTGTACCCCGACAGTTCGGAGTTTCGAGGCCACAATTGATTCACATGAGGGCGCAGAAAGTTAACTGAACGATTTGCTTGGAAAGGCATGAATGAAACTGTGGCAAAAAAAATCGAAACATGTCACAACTGTAAACTTGCAAAGCCACGTTCCGACAGCGCGGTAACAATATTGTTTAATTTAGGGTGAATTATTGCGATTATGCATTCCCATATTCGCGATTTGAATATGAGCCACGCGAGTAGGCCAGTGTAGACTAATTTTGACCTCTCGGGCTCTTTTTGTGGTTTTCCATTTCGTCGCCATAGAAAGGGACTACCTTAGATGGTATTGAACCCACGACCTCATGCTTAGCGGCGCTGTGACATAGCCTCTACGAAACAATGTCGGATATCATCAGAAAATAATTTATTACAGTTGAAAAGAGCACTCTCTAGGAGAACTGTTGGATTTGCCCCAAAAAGGTTTTTCAAAAAGCAAGAGAAACTTCAACAAACGTTACCAGACAACGATGCCCGAAATTGCATCGGCAGACATGGCACTGCTTCGTAAGGGGCAGTACTCGAAGTGTCTAGTTCTAGGTCTTTGCTTGGTCTTGAAGACGACAAATAACAGAAATTTCCGGACTATATTATCAAGCACCCCGACATAAGTTTGAAGAGGCGTCGGTGGAGAATGTGCTCCTATTCCATCCATGGAGGAATTAGAACAGAAGCGGGAATGCCAAGTGAGCCTGGCCTAATATATTGTTACGGGGATAACGTTTATTTAGGGAGTCTTGCTATATACAAGGTTTGGACAAGCAGCCGCGACGGTTGCAAGGCTGTCGCGCCTCTGGCCACTTCGTCGCCGTCGTCTTCGTCCGACCGACAGTAGCAGCCCCTTCACTGTCTCGTCGCACTACCCCCACCGGGGCGAGAGCGCCGATCCGGTGCTTGCTACGACAGACCAGAGGGTCCAGTTACGTACGGCTTAAGTCTCGCAACGTGCACGATAGCAGAGGGCGGTGGCGTAGACGGCGCTGGCGCGGTGACTCGCTCGATCTCATGCATACGTAACGTCGGTGACTTGACGTAGCACCTTGTAAGGACCATCGTAACGGGGCAATAGCTTTTCGGAGAAACCGATGCGGCGGGACGGAGACCACAGTAGCACGAGGGCACCTGGGGAGTAAAAAACATCTCTGTGGCGACTATCATACAGGGCTTTTTGGGAAGCCTGAGACACTATGAGCCGTATGAGCGATCTGGCGAGCTGTGTAGGCGCGTGCTATGGCGTCGCGAACGTACGTGGTGGTTGAGCTGTCAGGAAGTAAAGTATCGAGAGGCAGAGAAGGTTCGCGTCCATACAGGAGATAAGTGGTGTCATGTCGGGACGAGTTGTAGGCGAAAGTAACGTACGGCAAGAGAGAGAGAAAACATTTCTTGAGCTCAAAATGTCTTCTCAGACAACGGACGGGGTGGTTCCCTGGTTTCGGGACCCATATACAGCCAGCAGCTCCTGGCCCCTAGCTGCCAGCGCAAGCTGGATCGACAGGGTGGGGCTGGACCGTAAGGTCTCCCATCGCTCATGGGGTGGGGTAGTGGGGGACGGAGGGGGGATGCGGGGTATAGGGGATTTGAGTGACGTGCACTCCATCAGGATGTGTGCGAGGGTGACTGTGTTATTTTTGCAAAATGGACAAATTTCCTCTTCGGTTTCTGGGTAAAATTTATTCATCAGGGCAGGGTGGGTTAGCGAACCCGCCTGGATGCGCCTGATATTGTTTGTTGTTCCCTGCTCAGGGTGCGGTGCGGCCCGGGAAAGGTGCGCCGTTCCTCCCTATACTCGGAGGTAATCTCTTTGCACGTGAGCACCGGGTTGGTGGTGTCGGCGTCCTGCCCTGCCCGGAGGGTCATCGCTCAGGCATGGTAATCGGCAATGACGTTGCCGGCTACCGCTGTGTGGGCAGGCACCCATACGAGCTCTACGGCTCGCTCCGGTGCCCTTTTATTCGTTAATATCGCGGCTGCCTCTGAGGAGAGTACCCCTTTCCTGTAGCCGCCGTAAGCTCTTTTGGAGTCGGTAACCACTACCCTGGCGCCCGGTTGGGCGAGCGCCAGGGCTATGGCCACTTCCTCTGCTGCCACAGACTCTGTGAGTCCATTCGTTTACGGGTGATAAGCAGTTGTGAGCTTGTGGTGGGTAGAGCAGGAACGAAGGATGTCATCGATGACGCGAGACAAAAAGTATCGGCCTTGATCGGTCAGAAGCTGTCGAGGAGCGCCATGATGCAGGGTGATGTCATGAAGGAGAAAGTCGGCGATATCCGTAGCGCAGCTGGTTGGGAGGGCACGGATAATGGCGTATCGTGTCGCGTAGTCGGTGGCGACGGCGACCCACTTGTTGCCTGATGTCGAGGTTGGAAAAGGGCCAAGAAGGTCGAGCTCAACACGAAAGAACGGTCCGGTGGGAACGTCTATAGGATGAAGCAGACCTGCAGGTAACATAGCTGGCCTCCTGCGGCGCTGGCATTTTGTTGGACGGAGCGATAGAGACCAGGCCAAAAGAAACGGCGCCTGATGCGATCATAAGTGCGGGTGACACCAAGGTGACCAGCAGTGCGCTCATCGTGAAGCTGGCGAAGGACATCTGACTGCAGATGGGCAGGCACGACAAGGAGGCGTTCAGGGCCCTCAGGATGCATATTATGGCGGTATTAGGTGCCGTCCTGAAGGAAGAACAAGTGGAGTGAAGGGTCGGGTGTGGCGGAGTTGAGACGGTCGTTGATAGACTGTAAAGCCGAGTCGCGGCGTTGTTGGTCCCGTATATTAACGAGGTCCGAGATAGACAAGACGCAGGCGTCGGTGTCTTGCTCGGTGACGTCAGGGGAATCCACGGGATGCCGTGAGAGACCGTCGGCATCTTGATGAAGCTGTCCGGACTTGTGCACCACTGAAAACGAGTATTCTTGGAGGCGCAGAGCCCAACGACCAAGGCGTCCTGTAGGGTCTTTGAGTGAAGAAAGCCAACAGAGGGCGTGATGATAGTTACGACGGTAAAGGTGCGGCCAAACAGGTAGGGACGAAATTTGGCGACAGCCCAGAGAAGAGCAAGACACTCTCGTTCCGTGATGGAGTAATTTTTCTCCGGTGCGGACAGGAGGCGGCTAGCGTACGCAATAACACAGTCGTGGCCGCTCTGACGCTGAGCGAGGACGGCACCGATTCCATGGCCGCTGGCATCTGTGCGAAGTTCCGTCGGTGCAGTCGGATCAAAATGTGCTAAAATAGGGGAAGTCGTCAGGGCATCTATAAGCGCCGAAAAGGCAGCAGCCTGGTGTGAGCCCCATGTAAAAGCAACGTCTTTTTTGAGGAGCGCAGTAAGGGGACGCGCAATTTCGGCGAAATTACGAATAAAACGTCGGAAATAGGAGCACCATCCTATAAAACTGCGTACGTCTTTAGCCGAACAAGGTATAGGAAAATGCTTCACGGCCCGAACTTTTTCAGGATCGGGCTGGACACCTGTCGCGTTGACGAGATGGCCAAGTATGGTTATTTCACGGCGTCCGAAACGGCATTTTGAGGGGTTGAGTTGGAGACCGGCATTACGGAATACCTCGGGAATGGCGGAGAGGCGCTGAAGATGGCTGTCAAATGTTGGCGAAAAAACAATGACATAGTCAAGGTAGCACAAGCAGTTTGACCATTTCAAGCCACGAAGAAGCGAATCCATCTTGTGCTCGAATGTGGCCGGCGCATTGCAAAGGCCGAAAGGCATCACTTTAAAGTGATAGAGGCCATCGGGAGTTACGAATGCGGTTTTTTCGCGGTCCAGTGGGTCAACAGCAATCTGCCAATAACCTGAGCGAAGGTCAATAGACGAGAAATATTGGGCGCCGTGAAGACAGTTGAGTGCGTCGTCGATACGGGGCAAGCGATAGACGTCGTTTTTCGTGATCTTGTTGAGGTATCGATAATCAACACAAAATCGCCAGGTGTTGTCCTTTTTCTTGACCACCACAACAGGAGCGGCCCAAGGACTCGAGGATGGTTCGATGATGTTCTTGGCCTGCATTTTATCGACTTCCTTTTGGATTATGGCGCGTTCCGCAGCGAAAACGCGATAAGGGCGCCGGTGAACCGGTTGAGCATCACCTGTGTGGATGGAGTGCTGAAAAACTGTTGTCTGGCCTAAAGGACGATTTTTGAGATCAAAGATATCGGAATACGACAGCAAGACCCGGCGAAGATCTTCTGATTGCGTATGCGGGAGGTCGGCCGATATCATTTTCTTGAAATGGGCACATAGCGACGAGGTGGCTGTGAGAGAGCCGGAAACAGTTCGAGGGCCGTCGACAGCTAACACAGAAATCGCGCATTCCGGCATTGATGACACGGTGGCAAGCGCGATACCAGCAGGTAGTACGTGGGTAGAAAGACCAAAGTTCAAAAGCGGCAGGCAGCATTTGTTGTGGCGTACGGTAACCACAGTGTGCGGGAGAACCACAGAGTGCATCAGGACCACGTCGAGAATCAGGGAAACAACATATTCACCATTGCACACAGGAGGGGAGGGATTTAATGGGACGTACGTGGAGGCACTACCACGAGATAGTGAAGGGGCTGCTACTGTCGGTCGGACGGAGACCCCGGCGACGAATGGCCAGAGGCGCGACAGCCTTGCATCCGTCCCAACTTGTAAGATCTTCTTCATGCGTCCGGTACCACACGCGTGCCGTTCCATTCAGATAGAATATGGCGTTGGCTAACATAACCGTGGGGTCTCACCTGTTGAGGTTGCTGACGCGTTCGTACATGTCGATGCAGTCTTCGACATCAAAGCCATCTGTGCCAGAAAAGGTTCCCGGGTCTTGTAGGTGCAAAGGAATCACAGGAGCCGGTGGCTGCTGCACCGTCGGCACTTCACTGATCATCGCGGAGCAACCAAGACGGCGACCGCTTCGAAGTTCCGTGCTTGGTTGACGGAGCCGGCACGTTGACAGATTTACCCCGCACCTCCACCAAAAGATGTTACGGGGATAACGTTTATTTAGGGAGTATTGCTATATACAAGGTTTGGACAAGCAGCCGCGACGGATGCAAGGCTGTCGCGCCTCTGGCCACTTCGTCGCCGTCGTCTTCATCCGACCGACAGTAGCAGCCCTTTCACTGTCTCGTGGCAACAAGTTCGCTCACTCATTCGTCGCACGACTCGCTGGACTGCCAGCGGTGGCCGGTTCATCTTTGACAAAGCGGGTGACGGAAATCCCGTGCCGATTATCAGACTAATGCGAGCATTCCATCCGACCCTGATGGCGCTGATGCCGATGCACCAGCGAGAGCAAGAAGTGGACGCTGCCGCCCTCCATGGCTGCCACTTAGGTACTCCGCGAAGGCGAGGAAATGCACCGAGAGAAAAGGCGCGTGCTCTCCGGCATCCGGGTAGCGGGAATGGGCGGCAACGAAGGGAGAGTGTCGCCTCGCTCGGTCGTTCTTTGTTCCGGGCTTTTCACTTACATTGGCAATCATCTGCGGTGGTTTCTGCATATTGTTTACTCGGTGAAGGAAACGTTTCAACCTGTTCAATAGGAACTGGGATGACCCAGGAGGTGGTACAATGCAGCACAGTGCCTTTATAACATTAGCTGTCATGAAGAAGAAATGAGTAAAGTGGGTCGATCGCGAAATCTGTGCAATTCGCACGATAGCACGGGTTATTCTATATTGAAGATATAAGACTCTGGCGAGGCTAGGACCCTGAGAATATCCCCTGTTTCGAAAGCCGCCAGTGGCGGGCCTCTCCTTGCTTTGAAGCGTGCCAAACAATTTCTGTAATGCTAACTGCTTAGCATTTATCCGTTATAGGTGAAATTCTTACGCACGAGGTAAGATCCGTGCAGACGTCATAGAAGGGGAAAAACATCATAACTGTGGCGTGTCGTTTCTCGATATTTACCGGAAAGTTTGCAGCCGTTATTCTTACCACGCGTGCAACCCTTCTTCTCTAATCACGTCATTATTGACTATGCCTATAGAGTACTCATATTGCGAAGGTATGCCTTACAGTGGATCGAAACCGCTTGGGTGTATCTCCCACGAACGCAGACAGCAGCAGTCTTTCAGCCATGTTTACGTGTTATACCACAGACGCCACTTCCACCATAGTCTTGCTTTGTCCTTGTCGTCCGCAATGCTTATCCAGCTTGACACAATAGGGAGAAACGTCAGCTTGCGCATAGTGCCGCACAGCGCTAGGTAGGTACAGTGGTCGACACAACTGACAGAGAGAGTACGCTATGGTTGGAAAATTTTAAACATGAATGATGATATAAACGGCCATGAAACAACATTTTTTGGAGCCGCAAGATAGTGTACTTCGACCACAGATAAGATTACACACGGCGAAGTCGTTGATTTTTTGCCGAAGACATCCAACGTATGTGTATGGCGACTTCATCGCCTAACATGTCGCCATTCAATGCCACTTCCATGAATGGGGCACAGTATCGAGTCCGCGCGACCAAGCTCTGCAAACCCAAATGAGGTCTAATAGCTAAACGGCGAATGGAGGGCTAGGCGGCTGGGTAGGCCACCAATCAGCCCAGCAAACAGATGTCATGAATTATATTTGTATAATTGTATAAAAGATAACCCTTTTATAATTGTGAAGCCCGTGGTCCGATGCAGGATGTAGCACGGCTGAGTCTGCAGTCGTCCCCGAGCACCCGTAATCCCGTGATGTGTTACGTCAAGTTTGCTTCACTTTATATGCAACTTGTTCAACCGCAATAAACTCGTTTTTGCCCGACTGCTGGCTTGGCTACATGGTGGCAGCGGTGGGAGTGGTGGCAGCAGTGGTAGCCGTGGGCGGTGCTGCACGCTGAGCACCCGGGAGCGGAAAAGATGAAGGCGCGGGCAAGAGACGCGGTGTATTAACCAAACATGTCACGTGAGATAGAGAAGTTTTGCAAAAATTGCACTGTCTTCCAGAAATAACAGTCACGGAACACGAAAATGCCCCTTCACTGCCACAAAATCCCAATGATTCCCTGAGAATTGATTGACATGGATGTTGTTCCATGGGCGTCGTGACTTTGCCGTAATTGTGGACCTTTATTCTTTCTTTTTTGAGGTCCAGGAACTCCATCAGAGCACTGCCAGTGCTCTGACGACATGGCGCACAGAACAGTTCGCAACACATGGCTTACCGTTGAGGCGCTGCAGTGATAACAGCCCACCGTTCAGCAGCGGGCTTTTGAAAGATTTCCTGCAATATCTGGACGTTAACCATGTTACGTCAAGTCCATGTCATCCCTGCTCTAATGGTTGAAGGAAAGAGCAGAAGAGGCCAAGAAGCTTCTAAAGAAATGTTCAGGTAACCGAGTTGGTTTTCATATGACATTGCTCGAATGGCGCAACACCCCCAGAGATGACGTTCTCATGTCCCCTGTGCAGAGACTCATGTGACGGTAGACTACACTATACGAAGCAGGCGGGAAAGATGGGAGTAACTGGGAAGTTATTCCAAAAAAGGACACTTTCATCCCTCAAGGGACTAACTGAAGGAGTGAGCGTGGCGTGTGCAAATTTCAGAGAGTAAGTGTCTGATCCCTGGTCCGAAAGAGAGAAACGGGAGGACGAATAGCAACAGTTACTCCCCATGCCCTCCGCTGTTTTAGTGATGGGGGGAAAAAGGTATTGTCTACAAACTGTGAATAGTTTGAAGTTCGTGCATTGTCTATTGAACTAGATGCAAGCAGCACTTTGCCTTTTCGCGAGAAAATTGCGTGAAATTTAAACGTTGGACTCTGAAGAGCCATGTACTTCGTGTGGGTGCGCACCATAAGTGAACGATACACATGAAACGCGCAAGTCATTGATGGGCTGCCAGATTTCCTTGGCCAATAGTACCTAAGTTCCTTTCGTTCCAAAGAGATTATAAACTTAAATGAAGCGATGTGTAGCTCAAAAGAGGCGTGCTAAGCGATAGAGAAGTTGGCCTTTTCTGTCGTCCTGCGCGCCCCGTTTGCTCTCGCTACACGAACATCACGTAATGTCTCAGTTTAAATCATCGTAAGAATAATCGGGCAGCTTTCTTTATGCAGTCGCTTATAGTTGTAAGTGTGCGCAACGTTAGATTCTCCCCGTATAGCATACACCAAATTCCGAGTCTCTTCTGTATTGCCGCACCTGCGTTCCGATGGTTAACCTTGTCTCAGTAACTTGTCTTGTCAACCGAGCTGCCATGGTGAACTAATAACAGAACCATCATTCTCTGAGAGAGGTTAACTAGGGAGACGAAATGTGTCAGAACATCAGGATATGGTGTGTGAGTTGAGCTGAACACCATTGTTTAATATCTTTTGAAATTCTTTTGATAATCTCTTCTGTTTTTGTCACAAGCATGCCAGTAGAATATATATCTGAGATATGCTTTAAATTTGCATGCCGACACTCATCAAGTAACTCCTGGCGCGTTGGTTCTTCTGAGTGCAAGGCACGGGTTGTATGAGCGCGAATGCGAGTGCGAATGCGAATGCGAGGACCATTTACCCAACAAGAAATAGAGCTTGCCATTGATAGGTTACCGCTTTCCGAAACGCCAGGTCCTGATGGAATCTCCGGAGAATTTTACAAAGCCTTTAAATTTATATTAAGCCCTGTTTTACTTAATATATCTACTGCTGGTTTTGAAGAAGATTGCCTACCACGATCATTTAAAGAAAGTCATATCTTAATCTCTAAAAGTAATGAGAAAGAAAAATTGCGACTTGTAGAATGCTATAGACCCATTACACGGACGAATGTAGGCTACAAAATGTATGCAAAAGTTTTATCTAATCAACTCCAGCATGCAATGGCATTACTCATTGGGCCTTACCAGACTTGTGGATTAAAAGGCCGTTCCATTCAAACTTGCATCTAGTCTGAACAGCTCTTCAGTACTGCTCGTCCCACTGTGATCACTTTGCATTGCTTCAGATCGATTTTGCAAAAGTATTTGACAGAGTGAACCACGCGTTTCTTTTCAAACTTTTAGAACACGTCAATGTTGGCTCCGTTGTTTACAAAGGTGTTCGCATGTGCTACACTGACGGTTCTACCCATATAATTGTTAATTTAAAATCTGTCCGAGCCTGTGTGTATTCTTTCCCCTGTAAAACAGGGTTGACGGTTATCACCACTTCTATCTGCCCTTTATTTAGAGCCATTGTGTATAAGCATTCTAAAATGCAGTGACATTCATGGCTTTACCATTTTGGGCAGTGAACTCGAGTGTTGGCTTACGCCGATGATCTTTCCTTTTTCTGCTCAGACAAACCGAGCATTGACAAGGTGCTATGATTGACTGAAAAATGTGGTATGGCTTCTAGTGCCCAGATAACTTGGTCAAAAAGCTCAGGTCTTTGGTTTGTTTTATGGAGATGTATACGCCGACTCAATATGCTAGTATAAAATGGACAACCGTGCCACCTAAATACTTTGGTGTACCTTTTGATGCCTGTAAGCTTAGTGCACATTTCTGGCGGGAACGTGTACTGGCACGTCAACCCCATGCGAATACCTTTACGTCACACCGCCTTTCTATATTGGGTAGGGCGGCGTCTTGTAACTTGTTCCTGGCTACAAAAATATTTTATGTACTCCAGATACTTCATTATACCCGGACTTATATTCAACGATTTCATAGAATATTTGCTACTTTTGTGTGGTCCTCTACCTTTAAGCCTATGAGACGAGATAATATATTTGGACCCGTATGTGCTGGCGGACTTGGCCTAGTGCATCTACATGTGGAACATATTATTTGGCGTTCCTTCTTTTTTCTAGATACTTACCACCCAGTACTACGATCATTCATACAAGTGAACTTAGTCGATGCATTACCAAATCTGGTAGTTTCCTCCCAATATTCTGAAAGACCTTGTTTGTGGGGTTTTATGTATGAAGTCTATTTCGCTTTCCTCTTGGTTCCATTTTCTACTGAGAGTATCTCTACACAGTGTCCAGAAAACAACTGTACAAAGATTTTATATCAATGATTTTCCAACCTGCCCTTTACTGTTCTACATTCTCCAGTTCGCCAGGGAATGACGTACTTAAACGAGTCCGCAAGATGCCTTTATCCCCAAGTACAAAAACGTTTTTTTTTTTAATTACACAGTGAAACATTACCTGTCAAAACTTGGTTGCACAAAAAAATTACACCATGAGTAGGGGAACCCTGAGTAGTATGCTAAGCAGTCATGGGGTCGAATCAATGTAGTTTTATCAGCTGTAGAAACTTGGACATGCAGCAGCAACAGCAACGCGCAGAACTGTTGTCGACGCCGTCGGCGTTTTGCCTGCGTTCGCACCGAAGGAGCGCGGCGTTGGTGACTGTTGCCTCTGGGGTGCCTACCGTCGCACCTCTAACTTTAGCTGCTTCGCATTATCGCTCACGGAGCCGCAGGTGTTGCCATTCGTTGCGCAATCCGCAGAGGAGGGGAGCGTCGGAGAGGAGAGGAGGAATTCCGAGAGGATAGGAGGGGGAGGAGGATGCGCATGCGCAGAGGAGAGGAGCGTCGGAGAGGAGAGGAGGAATGCTGAGAGGAGATGAGACAGGGGGAGGAGGATGTGCAGGCGCAGTGCGAGTGTGCACGCCGCACGGCGGATTCAGGGAAGGACACAGCCCCGAGCATAAGACGCTTCGCATGTAAAAGGAATTCTTGTATCCACTGTGAATTGTCGGCTTTGTGATGTACCTGAGACTATAGACCATTGGTTCATAAGTTGTAAAGACGCAATATTATTTCGGGATGTGCTCCAAAGAACTCTCAAGAAAGACTTCATTTTGAATCACCACCATCTGATACTTCGTTGCACCTCACGGAGAAGATGTGCCTTTTCATACGTTTTTCCTAAATGGACTACACAGTTTATGGAAGACACGCATGTTAGACAGAAACGCTAACCTGATGCTTCGTCGAAATTTCACTACGCTCAAATGATTGGTCACTTGAAGGACATGTATGACTTGACAGAGTTTCAACCGGACTGGTACCATCTCTTGTTACGTTGGTTGTCGTTGCCACCTTTTTAGGATCAAAGTTACTTGCCACCTGTTTAAGATCAAAGCTACCTTTAGTTTGGTGCGTGCACGGTGTGCTTAAAGAGATTTTAGGTACTTTCTAGGCCATGAATATGAGATGTGTTGGCTGATGTTTACACGCTTTTCGCAGATAGTATTTTTCGCGCATATACATGATGCAATAAATACCATGTACGAAAAAAAAGGTCTTCCATGGTGAAGTGGTTGGAGCACCCCTTCCCCCCCCCCCCTCACATGATTCTCTCGTGAATCAATAAAGTGCACCCACCCACCCACCCACCCGATTTGTCCTGCTGGCGGGCGCGTTTTTTTTTTTTCATTTTTTTACCGCAGTCATTTTTTATCCGCGTATAAATGGCTAATTTCGTTAATTCCATCTTTGAGGAGCATTGGAAAAAATGACCGTTACTCCCTTGAGGAGCATCGAAAAAGAGCAGCTGTTAGTCCCAGAAGGAGTAATCACATGGGTAGTAACAGTTCACCCCCTCTCATGTACCCCCTAAAAGGAGCAATGGTTGTGGCAAATCAGTTCTTCCCCTAAAGGAGTAACCTAAATACCCCCTTTCCGCCTTTTCTTCTTAGACTGTAGGACCTTGCTGCCATTGCCCACCAGCCACCTAGTATCAGAGGCAGTACCAAGCAAAGCCGTTTTCTGCAGGCTCCACGAAATCCGCCAACGCCAGAAGGTCTACTATAACCGTGGAACCTAGCGCACCTACCGCCACTCTCTCCAGGTCAGCCAGTCACTACATACGACACCCTCCAGCGAACCTAGTCGCTTGATATCCTTCTGCGGCCTGCCAACACGCCCCGTTCTGCGATACTGAGAACAGACGATGGTCGAGAAATCCGACCACCTGCGGGACTTATCGACCCATCGTGAAGGTAGTCCAGCATATATATAGGCTCCCGGAAAAGGCTTCAGAGAAGACCACCCCTCTCAAGAACTTCGCAGAAGCAAGAGGACACACCACAAGCCCTATCGATACTTGCAAACTGAAGAGCACACTAATTTGTGTCGTTATAAAGGGAAGGTGTAGCACGGCTGAATCTACAGTCATTACCGAGTACCCATAATCCCGTGATCTGTTACGTGACGTTTGCTTCTCGTTATATGCAACTTGTTCAACCGCAATATACTAGTTGTTCACCCGACTGCTGGCCTGGCTACACAGGGTATCGTACCGTTACAACCGGAAAAACTTGCTCGAATTAGAAAAAAAAGAACACAAAAATATGCTCGAATTAGAACGGAACCCAAACCTAACTATCGTTTTCGCTCAAGAGGCATTCCGAAAGAAAAAAAATAAACGTTTGTGCTTTTGCTCAACCACATTCTTGGAGCTTTTTTTCCATGCATTGCCTGTACTCGTGGCGCAACTATACTGCCTCATTTGTAAGTGCACACAATCTTGCCGTGATTTTCTAATTGGCAGAATCTTTAGATCTGTTTTCATTGTGTTGCGTCAGAGTGCATACTAGGTGTTTTGCTAACTCGACAATATTTGCACCCCATCCGATGCGAGGACTCGCCAGACTATGATGCGTGTTTATTAGCTAAGACGAGGAGCGCATGTACTTATTGCTTGTCCCCAATATGACTTTCGACGGCCGGCATTGATCTCTTTGTTAGATTGTATTAGCAAAAGGCCGTTCAGTGGAAAACTGTACTGGGCCATTGACCAAGCATATCAATGACGAGAACCATCAAAGCTCTCTTAGAATATTTGCTTAAGACAGGTCTCGATTCAATACTGTCAACGGGCCCTTCGAACACGAACGAGGATGTAATCACATTCTACTGCCTTTTCTCATCATTACTCTTCCCTCCCCAACTTTTCTCCTGTTCCCTTTATCCATGAACAGAGTGATAGACTGCAGCACTCTGCGTTTCCTCAATACATTCTCCTCTCACACTCTCTCCCTCAACAAAGCTTCGCTTCACATATATTCCAGCACTTGTGTTGGATCTGCATAATTCTTGTGTAATTACGTGCGGCTGAAGAACAAACAAGAGTAGTCTTTGAGAGAAGCATAGCAACAGCGTCGAGTTATCGTCCAAAATACATTCGTGCTGCATTCCTGTAACTGTTATTTGCAAACTGTTCTTCGGTGATGCAAATTATTTTCAGCGGTTCTAACCAGTTTGAACCGTGATTCCTTTTACCCTCAGTTGAACTGGAACTGAACTGTTTAAGGCGAACTGAAAGGAAAACCAGAAAGGAAAAACCTTCGGTTAGACACTCTGGTTCGGTGAGGCTCAGCATGACGCAGTAAAGAATCACGAAGACGAGAACGCCACTTGACCTGGAAGTACACATATCTTGATTGCAATAAACAATGAACACAGCTCCGAAAGTTTACAATTGCTGTCATTATTAAATTCTTCATGGAGAAACGTGCTTCGTGTTTTTCGCACGCTTTGCTTTTGCACAGTAACGTAGGGAGCAAAAACATACCAGCAGGCTTCGTACCAGAACTTTTGGTCTCCTGCGTTTCTTCAGAAACCGTCAAAGCTACGGTCACTAAAATAAAACAAAACAAAAAGAAAACAAGATATACAAAAGATTGTTTGTGAAATACAAAAATAAGTGAACAGGAAGTGGCGTCAAAGACCTACTGAACGGGGAAGCGATACAATTCCGCCCCTCCAATGGTGGCTTACCTAAGGCACCCCTGTATCATATTTGTCACCGTTCAGAAAAAAATACTAAACAAGTTACTGCACTCCGGCTTGCGAAAACATCAGAAAGAAAATCAAATTCAGTAGCCAAATCTCAACTTCCGGTTCAAAAGAATGTGTCTACAAAGGGTCTGCTAAATGAAAGTATTCTTGGAGAAAGCACGACACAAGTTCTGAATACACATGGCGAATAAACAAATACTCGCTCCCAAGCAAACATCTACAATTTGGCGCACGCACATGTATAGGGAGCTCAATAGGGAATGTAAAAGTAACAACTCTAATCCACTATCGTATAGAACCACACTATATTACCGTAAAGAAGGCACACTATTTTTTAAGCTACTTCGCCAAGATAATATATACTCACATTCATTGTTATGTAGCGTTACAGAGAATGAGCAAACATATGTGTTAGCTGCTTTGAGGAGGCGCCTAATATACCACCTAATATACAAAGGCTGCCGAAAAGTCCTCAAAATAGGGCACTCAAGATTTGAACTTTTGGAAACTGTATTCACGAGAAGGGTGGACGTCGGAAAACTGGGAATGTGTTTAATTTTCTCGTTAATGAGGCAAACTTTCTATTGATTTGCATAGCGTCTTTTACGTGGCTACAGGCAATGGATAGTTTGTTGCTACCGACGAGGTGATCTCATATAACCACTTAAATCGCACAAAATGTTCTGCTCCTCCACTGGCCTGTTCACTACAACAATGATTCCTTTTCTCTGGAAAAGAACAGATTGCTTGAGGAGCGCAGGAAACTACGTGCACAAGAAACTTTAGAATGATGACATCTTATTACGTTTCGTCGTCTACGCCACGCAAACATAACCATCTTCTTTATTTAGACTTCACTGCAGCTCGTGACGTGCTCTTGTCTTCATTCTAATGTCCACACTGCAGATCATTGGCTATTAACTATCGTATGCAAAAGAAAAATAGGTTTTCCAAGAACATCGATATGAATATGAGGCATGCTGCAGTAGAGGGCTCTGGATTATTATTGACCACCTGGATGTTCTTTACAATGCACCAAGTGCAATTGTACACGAGCGTTCTTTTAGATTTCGCCCCCATTAAAATGCGTCCACCAGGGCTGCGATTCTTATCCGAGACCTTGGGCTAATTTCACTAAGCTGCGCTTTTCGTATGCAATTAGCGAAAACGTTGTTACGCTAAGATAAGGGTGCAACTGATGTGGCAGCGCATTGAACTAACGGCGTCGTATAAGAGCGAGGTGGAAGAAAAGCGCACATTAAATGGCAAGAGATGAAAGAACGCTATCAACTGAGAGCACTATCGCGCATGAATATATAATTGAGGCTTTATCCTTGCGGCAAATCGATACCCTGACCCACTGCTTCCTTTTCCAGGCGTCTTGAACAGCGCCAACAAGCGCAACCACGCTGGCGCTTTCATCACACCACCGTCAGAAGTATGGCTGTGGAAGTGTCATGCATTTTTCTTACAATTCTGCAAGACACAGGACTGATGGAGACACGGTGGCGTACTTGGAACAGAAAAAGATGCTCAGGTCCAGCAATTGCCGGCCACGTCTGCTAGGTTAAACCCACTTGTCGTAACAACACGTATTATGGAGCAACTAAATGTCGTTATCTTGATACTAATTATGCAAACGAAAAAGGAAAGCTGTCTAATAAATAGTTCCTATAGCCTCAAGGCACAGCGACCACCGTAGGTATGTGCATAGGTATGGTATGTTATTGGGCTGCACATGGTTGCAGGTGCGGTTAGAATGTCGCGAATAGGCTCAATATCGGCTCCCTCGGCACCCAGAACCCTCTAAGCTGCTGGTCGACGATGTCGTCGAGCGCCAAACGATGACAAAATGCACGTTCCCTTCGGATATGATGCCTGTGGACCACACGGAGAGCTACGAAAGCAACCCTAAAAATTAAATGCACCAAAAAAGGCTGTGGCTACCAACACTCCCAAATTGTGACATCCGCACGTGCAAGTTTCACTGTCTATCACGCTTTGACGTCGTACACGCGTTCATTGCTTCTTGTTGGCTTCTCTTCGGGAGATAAATCACGATGATGCCGTTCACCAAGTCAAGAGATTGCTTTGCGGATTCAGGCAGCCGCATTCGGACAGATGCAAAATGCAAAAAGGCGCGTACACTTTAATTTTGGAGACTGGGAATACATCATAGATTGGGGACGTCAGGGCCTGGAGTCCTCAACTACGCTGTCTGTCATAGCCCAAGTGACACCTCAGAGAAGTGAAGGCTAATCTGTCAACATTTCCTCAATGATCAGCGCCAACGTTTCCGTCAATGTACTAGCCCAGTAAGAACACACGTACAAGTACACGTAAGAATACTGCACAGCACCATAGCCGACCCAAATAATGGTTCAGCGCTCTAACTGGTTTTGAATCACGTCGGTTCAAGCCATTGATCTTACGACACTGACACACTTTGTTCAGAGTAATCACTGCCCATATAGTAAAAGGACAAGGTTGGGGTGGTGCTCAAGAGGCGCGACAGACGCCGTTATGTATACGTTGGCATGTGGCCTCAAAGTAAAAGGGGAACGGTGACTCAAGAACAACTGTGTTTAAAACTTTCAAACGAATTTTTGATGTAAAACTTCACCTGCGTGCATGTATGTTGACTGCAGGACGAAGACCTCTCCACGCGATCTATAATTGCCCTTGATCTGCGGTTGTTTATTCACACTTGCAGGTGCAAATTGTGTAATTTTGCGGCATCTATCGCTCAGATTATGTGCGCCCTTTCGAGGTACTCGCACGACCGAACACAACGTTTCCTCGGCAACTGTGTGATTGCAGTATATGTAAGTGTGAAAAATACTTTGCTACTCATTTCGCTTCGTACAAGAACGAAAAAGCCGCGCGTAGCTATCTATAGTAGATTAGGGAAAACGCGGGAAATGTGGGAGATGGAAATTCAAGACCATAAGCAACACGAGAACAAGGTAAAAGCAGCAGCCAATGTTTCAAAAAGTGGACTTGTCATTTTCAAGGCGACAACCGGAAAGCATATGTCGCTTTGAAAGAGACAAGTCCACTTGTCGAAATGTTGACTCCTCCTTTCATCTGATTCTCGTGTTGCTCATTTTGCTCATTGTAGCACAGCAAGAGATGACTGGCGTTATTATAGAAACAGCCATCATCATTAGCATATATTTATGTCCACTCCAGGACGAACGCCTCTCCCAGTGATCTCCAATTAACCCTGTCTTGCGCTAGTTGATTCCAATTTGCGCCTGCAAATTTCCTAACTTCGCTACCCTACCGAGTTTTCTGCTGTCCTCGACTGCGCTCCCCTTCTCTTGGTATCTATTCTGTGAACCCTAATGGTCCACCGGTTATCCATCCTACACAATACGTGGCCCGCCCAGAGCTTCTTTGTTAATCTCTAAGTTTCTGCCCCATACCTTAGCACCGGTAGAATGCAGTGATTGTACACTTTTCTTTTTGGCGACAGTGATAAGCTCTCAGTCAGGGTTTTGTAATGCCTACCGTACGCACTTCAACCCAATTTTATCCTTGCGTAAATTGCTTTGTCATGTTTAGTGTCTCCTGTCAGTAGTTGACCTAGATAAATGTACGCCTGTGGAATCCAGAGGCTGACTGGCGAGCCGGAATTACTGTTCCCTTGCCAGACTATTGAACAGTATGTTTGTCTTCTGCATATTAATCTTCAACCCCACTCTTAAACCTTCTCGGTTAAGGTCCTCACTCATTTGCAGTAACTCGTCCCCATTGTTGCTGAATGGGAAAATGTCGTCTGCAAACCGAAGGTGGCTGAGATATTTGCCGTTGATCTTCACTCCTAAGCCTTCACAGTCTAAGAGCTTGAATACTTCTAAGGATCCAGTGAATAGCATTGGAGAGATTGTGTCTCCTTGCCAGACCCCTTTTTTCAAAGGTATATTTCTACTTTTCTTGTGGAGAACAAATATTGCTGTGCAGTTCATGTATATCTTTGCCAAGATATTGTCACGACTAAATAAGACAACGAAGTGAGGGACACGAGCGCAAGCATGTCTCTCTCCGAAGAGGATAAAATTGGCGTGGCCAATTATCATTGGGCCTTTGATGTACAGCTTGTGTTTGTTGTTGCACCGTAGTCCTGTGAGCTGTTCTTCGCGTCTTGCGACACTCGAAGCGAAGCGAACTAGAGGGAAGGTGTATGGAAATCTCTTGTATCCGGGGTCACGATATCGGCAAAAACGGTAAACGTGGCCGGCTTCTCCACAATGAAAGCACGAAGGACAGCGGTCAACGGTGCGCCACATGTCCGTCCTGCGAACAAGTGGTCGACTTGTGGGCATCCTCTGCGGCCAAGCTTCAGTTGCCTGCGGAGGGAAGTAGGCCGATGATTCCACAGGCACACTATGTTGTGTGGTCAGTGGCTGCGTGTTGTACGGTGGGGATTGCGGCTCGTTGAAAAGATGAGCCATTGGTGATGAGTTGTAGGCTGCTACTGGAAGAGCACGACGAACAGCCAATGCGTAGCTCACAGACCGTTGGTCCGGTAGGGATTCGGGTAATGAGAATGGCTGCCTGATTTCTTGTCGCACAACTTCTGCTAGAGAAGCCCCGACTGGCTCCTGTGGAGCCACAAGGAGGTTGCGAATCTCTTCACGAACAACCTCCCGGATGAACTCACGAAGCAAATACTCATAGCCGGCAGCCAGAGAAGAAACGTTGCTCGAGGTGTTAATTGGGCGATCGTAGGGTCGGCAACGTTGTTGCAGGGCTCGTTCGATGGACGTAGCCTCCGAGATGAATTCCGCAACGGTTGTCGGCGGGTTGCGAAGGAGACCGGCGAAAAGTTGTTCCTTGACGCCTCGCATCAGATGGCGGATTTTCTTTGCTTCCGGCATCTCTGGGTCAGCGCGGCGGAACAGGCGGGTCATGTTTAGCTGTTGGGTAGAATCGCGACGATCGTTGTTTGCGAAGGTGGTTGAAAGCTGCTGTAGAAACTCATTCCAAGAAGTCAGTGTGGCTTCTCGGTTCTCACACCACGCACGAGCGCTGCCCGCCTGGGCGATGTAGACTCGTGCGAGTTTGTCTTCTACAGTCTACCGATTTGCCATGGCGACTCGCTCATATTGCGCGAGCCAACCTTCGGCATCCTCATAAGCATCACCATGAAATGTCTCGGGAGTCCGAGGATGCTACAGAGTCACCTGAGAAGGTCCTGCGGTTGTCATCTCGTTAGGTGGTGGTCCGGTTGGTGGGAAGTTTTTCACGAGGATTACCTCCGGGCTGAGGCCCCGCAGTCGACGACTGTAGCGGTGGATAGGAGTGTCCACTGTAGGAACAGGTTGCGGGTTTGAACTGGCAATTGCACTCCGCACAGGAGTTAAGGGCATCAGGGAGTACCCGGCAGCTCCACCAGTGACGCAAGAGGCGAAGAACAGCACAAAGGACTACGGTGCAACAACAAACACAAGCTCTATATTCAAAGCCCAAGAATAATTAATTGGCCGTGCCAACTTTATCCTCTTCGGAGAGAGACATGCTTGCGCTCGTGTCCCTCACTTCGTTGTCTTGTTTAGTCGTGACAATATTCATGTATGTCTTCTTTACTCCTTGATTACGCAATGGTAAATGACCACTGGTATCTCTACTGAGACAAATCCTTTTTCGTAATCTATATGAAAGCTATCTAGAGAGGTTGATTGTACTCTGCAGATTTC
>NW_023606084.1:0-29788 GCF_013339745.2 Dermacentor silvarum
GGTTTTGTCGCGCAGGAGCGAAGCAGGTCATCGATAACTCTGGAAAGTAGCGGCCACGGTCAGTGAGGAGTTGACGAGGAGCTCCGTGATGTAAGATGATATGGTGTAGTATAGGGAATCAGCAACGTCCGTAGTACAGCTGGTAGGGGAGAGCGCGTGTGATTGCGTAGCAGTGGAGTGGTCCGTAGCAACGGCAATTCCATGGTTTCCAGAAGTAGATGTCGGGAAAGAACCGAGGAGGTCAAGGCCAACTCGGAAGAAGGGGTCAGCTGGGACGTCAAGGGGCTGAAGAAGGCCAGCAGGAGGCTTGGGTGGTTTCTTTCGGCGTTGGCAGGGTTCACAAGCAGCTACGTAACGACGAACGGAGCGGTAAAGACCTGGCCAAAAGAAGCGACGCCGAACGCGATCGTAGGTCTGGGAGACTCCAAGGTGACCAGCGGTCGGGGCGTCATGTAACGCTCAAGCGGAGATGCGTAGGAACGACGAGCAACAGTTCGCGTCCGTCCGGGTGGACGTTGTAGCGATATAAGGTGTCATCTTTAAGC
The DNA here is from genome assembly GCF_013339745.2 of Dermacentor silvarum. Taxonomy (NCBI): domain Eukaryota; kingdom Metazoa; phylum Arthropoda; class Arachnida; order Ixodida; family Ixodidae; genus Dermacentor; species Dermacentor silvarum. The sequence continues at coordinate 546 of NW_023606084.1, forward strand.
ACGAAGAGGCGAAGGGCGCTGCGGAATCCAGCTTCTGAATAAGGTCACTTAAAAGGGGATCACGGCGCTGTTCATCACGGATGTGGCTTAAAGCGGAGAGCGAGAGTACACATGCAGGCATGTCATCGGAGGCTTCAGGCGGATCCACGGGATTGCGGGACAAACAGTCAGCATCCCGGTGCAATCGGCCAGATTTATAAGAAACAGAGTAAGTGTATTCTTGGAGCCGGAGTGCCCAGCGACCAAGACGCCCAGTGGGATCCTAAGCGACGAAAGCCAGCAAAGTGCGTGGTGATAGGTAGTCACGGTGAAATGCTGGCCATGTAAATAGGGGCGGAATTTGCCCACCGCCCAAACGAGAGCAAGACACTCCCGTTCTGTAATAGAGTAGTTCTGTTCGCCTAAGGAAAGGAGACGGCGGGTATAGGCGACAGCATGGGCATGCCTATTCTGATGCTGGACTAAAACAGCGCCGATTCCGTAGCCGCTGGCATCGGTGCGGAGTTCTGTTGGAGCGGAGCTGTCGAAATGAGCCAGGACAAGTGGTGTAGTGAGCGTCGTGATGAGGGTAGAGAAGGCGGCTGCCTGTGCCGCACCCCCCCCCCCAAAAAAAAAAAAAAAAAAAAAAAAAAACGAGACGCCTTTCTTTAGTAAGTTTGTGAGAGGGCGTGCAATTTCCGCGAAATTCCTCACAAAACAACGGAAGTAGGACCACAGTCCCAGAAAGCTACGAACTTCCTTTGTGCAGTCGACGGGGAACTGCTGCACAGCTGGAACTTTGTCGGGTCGGGGCGAACACCGGTTGAGTCGACTAGATTACCGAGCATGATAAGTGCTGCCGTCCGAAGTGGCACTTAGATGATTAAGTTGCAGGCCGGCTTTGCGAAAAACGAAAGGATAGAAGAAAGCGGTTCGAGATGGGTTTCAAAGTTCGGTGAAAATACAATGACGTCATCAAGATAACACAGGCAAATGGACCATTTAAAACCGTGTAAGAAGGGTGTCCATCAACGTTCGAAGGTGGCCGGGGCGTTGCATAAGCCGAAAGGCATGACTTTACTGATAAAGGCCGTCAGGGGTAACAAAAGCGGTCTTCTCACGGTCCATGTCATCAACGGCTATCTGCCAGTACCCTGACCGAAGGTCGATTGAAGAAAAGTACTTGGCGCCGTGAAGGCAATCCAGGCGTCGTCTATGCGGGGAGCGGGTACACGTCTTTTTTGGTGATCTTGTTGAGATGCCGGTAGTCCACGCAAAATCGCCAACTGTCATCTTTCTTTTTATATAACCACAGGAGAAGCCCAAGGGCAGCAGGACGGCTCGATTATATCTTAGGCAGCATCTTGTCGACCTCCTTTTGAACGATGCGGCGCTCAGCTGGAGAGACGCGGTATGGTCGTCGGTGGATCGATGGGCATCGCCAGTGTTTATGCGGTGCTTGACAGCGCAGGTTTGACTCAGAGGACGGTCGCAAAGGTCAAAGACGTCTCTATAAGAGAAGAGGGCGAAGGAGATCGTCAGCGTTTGGGGCGAAGGTCTGGAGCAATCATTTTCTTCAGGTCGGGAGGAGACAGATCTGGCGAAGAAGACGGGATATCGGTGGTGTGCGAGCGACCAGCATCAGGGGAGACAAGGTCGAGATAACGCAATCGTAGGAGGGCGTCAGCATAGCGAGTGAAATGCCTTGTGGGAGCACTTGTGAACACAGTCTGAAATTAATCACAGGAAGACAAATAAGATTGTCCCGTAGAGTGATAACAGTGTGAGGCAAACCAACACTGTGCGTCAACAGAACGGCGGTGATGGGAGCGAGCACATAATCACCGTCGGGGACTGGTGGAGAGGGCGTCACAGCAACACAAGTCACGGCTTGCGGCGACAAACGCACGTGCTCAGCAGAACAGAGCCGACTCTTGATTGGTCCGGGTTGATCAATCACACTTGGTAGGTCAAGCTGTACAGTACCAGCGGAACAGTCGATGAGGGTGGAGTGGGCGGACAAAAAGTCAAGACCGAGGATGACGTCATTGGAACAGCAGACGAGGACGGTGAACAAAACAGAAGTTTGACGGCCGGCAACACTGACACGTGCGGTACAAAGGCCAGCTACGGGAGACGTACCACCGTCGGCCACACGGACAACACGTGATGGGGCAGGGGTCATAACTTTTTTCAACTTCCGGCGGAGGTGAGAACTCATAACAGAAATATGGGCGCCGGTGTCAAAGCAGTAACAGTAGGCCATCCACTTCAACGTCGATCAAGTTCTGATTGGTAGGGAGCGTCAACAGAGGAATTGGAGAGCAGGTCGGAATAGCAGCATCACCTCCAGGAGCTGCAGCCGTTAGTTTCCCGAAGGAAAACGCCGGGAGTAAGACGGGAACGGGGAACGGCGTGGTGGGGGTGACCGAGAAGGTCGGCGTCGTGGGGAGGGCGAGCGGCTGTAATGGGCGGTAATAGTAGTGGTCTCGGCAGATGTTTCTTGGTCAGGTTGGCTTGGTACCTGGTGCTGGCTTCGGGTGGATAGCGGAAGCTGGATGAGCTGGGTCAAGAAGACTAGGGCCAAGGACTTCGGCAATATCGTGAAATGTGTCCAACACGTCCACATCGAAAGCAAATTGGCTTGTCGTCAGGCGTCCGCCACGCATTCGGGTCGCGATAATTCGGAGTGGTGTAACGGCGTTGAAGAGGGTTGAAGGTGGCCGAAGGGTAACTGTCAGGGTGGTTCACAGAGCAGATGGTTTGAAGGCCCACGTTTGCCAGTTCTTGACGAACAACGGATTATGTAAGGGATATCATAGGTGGGGCATCACAGGGCTCTCCTCGCATGAAATGTGCGGGCGATGCGGCTTCAATTTCGCGTCGAACGATTCGGGTGATGGTCTCCGATGTTGAAGGCTGAGTCGGCATACGAACATCCTCACACGTTGATGTGGCTGCCGTGTTCGGAAGGCGGGCGAATTGGGGGCGATACGTCGGCTTTTAGCATCTTCGAAGCGTCGGCATTCAGTAATAGTCTCGTTGACTGTCGAAGAGTTTTTAAACACAATCAGGTTAAACGCATCGTCCGCGATCCCTTTCAGCAGGTGCGCAACCTTATCGCTTCTGTCATCTTGGCGTCAACCTTCCGGCAAGGGTCAGCACATCCTGAATGTAACGTCAAGTATGACTCCGTAGGCGTCTGCACACGCGAGGCAAGTTCTTGCTTGGCAGCACGCTGGCAGCCTGCAGGTTGGCCAAACAATTTGCGAAGTTTAGTCTTACATACGCTGTAGTGCACCAAGTTGGGCTAGTTGGTTGAAGTTCATATTAGAAAGATTTTAACTGCGCTATGAACAGGGACAGAGGAGGACGAAAAAGACAACACGTGCGCAGACTCACAACTAGCTTTTAATGCATGAAAGATGACATATACAGTGAGGATAACAAAACAAATGAACAAGTCATGGTCACATGTACACTTCAATCATAGTCTCGCGCCTAGATATTGCACTTCGCAATCTGCAAGCGCCACCGACGGATCACTGATGCATCCACACGTTTTCTTAATTGCATACGCCTCGAAGATCTCCCGCGTGATGCGATCCTTATGGCGATACAAGATCTTAGTTTTTTTCAGTAGCGGTCGGCACGCCTTGTTTGTCTCCTTTTCACAGTCCCTGCAGTGTTTCGCCACGTGAGAATAGCCAACAGACAAGCAGTTAGTGGAATGCTCCTTTAAACGAATATTAATGCAGCGGCTCGTTTGTCCAATATACACACGCCCACAAGTGAAAGGGAATTGGTATACTACAGCGCAAACGCAGGGGACGTACTCCGGCTTCCTGTGGTCAATATGACAAACAAAAGGGCTATTGCTAGGTGAACTGTCTATTTTATTCATTACACGTGCACACAAACGTGCCATTTTCTGAGGGGCGGAGAACACAATGTTCACACCATAACGTTGCGCAACGTTCTTGAGATTGTGTGACACCTTATGCTGGTAAGGGATCACAGCAAAACGTCTACGCTCCTGGTCGTTGTCTTGAGGCGAAGCAGTGACACCACACTTAATCTTCTTGATTAATTTTTCACACACTGCTGCTATTACATAGCTGGGATACCCTGCAGTAGTCAATCTCGTTACTTGGTGTTCAACGCTATCTGTTACCACGTGGGCGCAAGATTTTCTTAGAGCAGAACTAATGCTAGACAGAACAATGCCATTTTTTACGGTTTTGGAGTGTGCCGAAGAAAAACTTAGGGCATTTTTAAAGACCGAGGTCGAAAAAACCAGCAAGTATGGGACACATCAAAACGCAGGCGAATGTCTAAAACTGTAGTTCATTGTCATGGGGTAGTTCAACGGTGAAGTTGAGGCCCAGCCCTGATTTGGTAAACGCTTGTTGAGCCTCAAGGACGCGGTCCTCCAGTACACCATTACCAAAAACCACGTAATCATCAACATAACGAAAGGCGCGAACAGCAATCCTACCAAGGTCATCATGTACGGCCCGATCCACTTTAGACAAGAAGATGTCGCTGAGCACAGGTGCAACCCTAGAGCCAATACAAACTCCTGACCTTTGAATGTATCGCTGCCCCCGCCATGATACGTAAGTGGACGACAGATACATAGATAACACTTCTAGAAAGGATTCCACAGAAATACCACAATGCAAAATAAACTTCTGCTCGTCGTTATTCTCTGTAATACACTCTTTTACAGCAATCATCAATTCTGCTTGGGGAATAGCATAAAACAAATCTTCGACATCAACGCTGAATGCTTTGCATCCTCCTGGGTTGCTATCCCGCAAGAATTGCACAATTGCCTCGGAATTGGGCACCAGGAATGGATCTTCAAGCTGGAGCTTCGAGAGGTGTTCCTGAAGGAACCCAGCAACTACAAATTGCCATGTTTCCCTTTCCGACACAATTGAGCGAAAAGGGAGGCCAGGTTTATGTGTTTTAACAGAGAAAAAAAGTTGAAGTGCCGAATTTGTGGCATTCTTGGCATTAGCACGCAACCTGCTGAGGTTCAAGTTCTCTAGTAGCGCTAAGGCCCTGGATTTTACCTTGCTGCACATGACGGAGGCCGGAACGAAGTTCTTCTTCAGCGCGGTATGAGCCTTATCTAAATACACAGGCTCCGGGATCGCCACAAACGAGCCCTCCTTATCGGACTCTAGAAGGCACAAGTTGGAGGAAGTAAAATGTTCAGCAAGAGGCTTCAGGCCTCTAGAGTTCCGTGGCCTACCTGTAGCACAATTGAGGACTTGGACACATTCCTGCGTACATCGCAGGCGAACGTCCTCCGGTACTTGGCGGGAGATGTTCCTCGCTTGGGTGAGCTTCTCGGCAGGCGAGAGCACTGGTTCCTGGCAAAATTTCGGGCCTAGTTGCAATATCCTATTTACATGCTCCGGTAGTTCGGCACCAGCGACAGATACCTTTTGAGGCTGCGCAAAAGTTCTTTTTTTCTTTTTCCTGGGTAAGAGCGGAAAAGTAGATGCCCACAAATATTCTGTAGCTTTTGCCGCTGTCAGCCTCCAGTCCCTGAAGTCTCTTTGCTGTTGTCGAGGGTCGACCTCATTCTTTCCACAAGCCACAAGAAGGCAATCTTGAAAGTATCGCGCCTGCCTCCACCATTCGGAGCGCATGATGCGGTGCACTCTCCGGGCATGCCCTACCGATGGCTGCAGAAAACCGAAAACATGTTGCATATCCGTGGCGACGGTTCCTTGCTTGACATGCCAGGCTGCCACCCTGGCCTTGAAGACGCATAGTGCCACAAAGGACGCGAGACGAGCAGGATCCGAGAAGAAACCCGGTGAAAAAACAGAGCCCGTTGCAAAAGGAACATACTGCAGTAGTGCACCAAGTTGGGCTAGTTGGTTGAAGTTCATATTAGAAAGATTTTAACTGCGCTATGAACAGGGACAGAGGAGGACGAAAAAGACAACACGTGCGCAGACTCACAACTAGCTTTTAATGCATGAAAGATGACATATATACAGTGAGGATAACAAAACAAAATGAACAAGTCATGGTCACATGTACACTTCAATCATAGTCTCGCGCCTAGATATTGCACTTCGCAATCTGCAAGCGCCACCGACGGATCACTGATGCATCCACACGTTTTCTTAATTGCATACGCCTCGAAGATCTCCCGCGTGATGCGATCCTTATGGCGATACAAGATCTTAGTTTTTTTCAGTAGCGGTCGGCACGCCTTGTTTGTCTCCTTTTCACAGTCCCTGCAGTGTTTCGCCACGTGAGAATAGCCAACAGACAAGCAGTTAGTGGAATGCTCCTTTAAACGAATATTAATGCAGCGGCTCGTTTGTCCAATATACACACGCCCACAAGTGAAAGGGAATTGGTATACTACAGCGCAAACGCAGGGGACGTACTCCGGCTTCCTGTGGTCAATATGACAAACAAAAGGGCTATTGCTAGGTGAACTGTCTATTTTATTCATTACACGTGCACACAAACGTGCCATTTTCTGAGGGGCGGAGAACACAATGTTCACACCATAACGTTGCGCAACGTTCTTGAGATTGTGTGACACCTTATGCTGGTAAGGGATCACAGCAAAACGTCTACGCTCCTGGTCGTTGTCTTGAGGCGAAGCAGTGACACCACACTTAATCTTCTTGATTAATTTTTCACACACTGCTGCTATTACATAGCTGGGATACCCTGCAGTAGTCAATCTCGTTACTTGGTGTTCAACGCTATCTGTTACCACGTGGGCGCAAGATTTTCTTAGAGCAGAACTAATGCTAGACAGAACAATGCCATTTTTTACGGTTTTGGAGTGTGCCGAAGAAAAACTTAGGGGCATTTTTAAAGACCGAGGTCGAAAAAACCAGCAAGTATGGGACACATCAAAACGCAGGCGAATGTCTAAAAACTGTAGTTCATTGTCATGGGGTAGTTCAACGGTGAAGTTGAGGCCCAGCCCTGATTTGGTAAACGCTTGTTGAGCCTCAAGGACGCGGTCCTCCAGTACACCATTAACAAAAACCAGGTAATCATCAACATAACGAAAGGCGCGAACAGCAATCCTACCAAGGTCATCATGTACGGCCCGATCCACTTTAGACAAGAAGATGTCGCTGAGCACAGGTGCAACCCTAGAGCCAATACAAACTCCTGACCTTTGAATGTATCGCTGCCCCCGCCATGATACGTAAGTGGACGACAGATACATAGATAACACTTCTAGAAAGGATTCCACAGAAATACCACAATGCAAAATAAACTTCTGCTCGTCGTTATTCTCTGTAATACACTCTTTTACAGCAATCATCAATTCTGCTTGGGGAATAGCATAAAACAAATCTTCGACATCAACGCTGAATGCTTTGCATCCTCCTGGGTTGCTATCCCGCAAGAATTGCACAATTGCCTCGGAATTGGGCACCAGGAATGGATCATCAAGCTGGAGCTTCGAGAGGTGTTCCTGAAGGAACCCAGCAACTACAAATTGCCATGTTCCCCTTTCCGACACAATTGAGCGAAAAGGGAGGCCAGGTTTCATACCGTGAAAAGGGAATCATACCGTGACAATATGTAGATAGTCATGTTGTATGATTAACTGCAGCTTACGCTTCCTTGTTTTATTTTTCCCTATTTGTTTCTCTATCTCGCATTGTTTTGTCTTCCACATTTGTGTTCTCTGTACATTTTGTCTCGCATATTACTTTTTAAGTGCACCAGTATGAAGTCCCTCTAGCTGTTCCTGGGCCCTATATTAAACATTTGATAGATTTGTTATTGTTATTGTAGTATGAAATTGATTTTTAAATATGTACTAGTATATTAGTAGCTATTAGTAGTATACTAGTAACTATTAGTAGCTATTAGTTCAGTAGCTTTTGTGCAATATTGTTATAGTATGACAGTTGTTTAAAGCATCAATTCAGTGTAATAAACAGCTGTTTGCTTGATCATATGCACTGGGCCATTAATTTCTTCTGAGGTTTAATAACGCTTGGCTACCATGTCCAGTGTTGTACAATAAAATAATATGGCACAGCAATTGTTACATCCCTCACAGAACAAATCGAATGGCTTTCTCAAAACATCATTGTAAGTTGAAAACAATAAACAAACTGGTATTTATTTTTTGTGTGGTGACTTGAAGTGTATAAATTTTAAAAATAACCTGTTTACATATATTTCTTCATCTTCTGAAAATGAGCTGCCCCATACATTTGAATAAGTGCTGCAATAGTACGACTTGCCAAAGGGCAATGAATGACACGTATTAAAACCCTCTGATTCTCCGTTTTTACTATTTGAGGGAATGTTATTTCATGATTGTCGAGAAAGACAAACTTCACATGTTGAAACCAGTTACAGAAAACATTTCTAGCAATACACTCAATGTGAAGGCCTCCCGATGCGGTGTTGATGCTTCAAAACAACCTAGAAAAATCAAATGTTCCATGGGAAAGATTAGACAGAATCAAGAATCGGGAGACAAGCTACGAAACTGGTAAACTTTAGCTGTTATAAATGCCTCTTTGTGAGTGCCACAAGTGTTTCAATTCTTTTTTTGCTGATTTTCTCAGTACCCACTTACGCGTTTCTTTCATGCACCAACAAGCATAATTATATTAATACATATTTTTCAATGATGCTTTGCAAAACTAATTCTTATGTAGTTGGCTGTGCAACCAACTACAAAAAAAGAGAGGAAGATCGTACGAGTGTTATTGATGTGACATGCCATGCTCATGGGGGTCGTGCGAAGCGATCTTGCAGACGACAACGCGAACGCCATAACTGATGTCGATAGCTTGTGCAGTTACGTTACTTCAAGGAAACCGTTGCGGCAGGCGTACATTCATTAATCAAACGTGTTTTTTATATCTAAAATAGCATATAGATCATTAACTTATTGTCTCAAGCTCAGTTTACATCAGGCTCTTTTAGGCCGCACTTGGACGGTTGAAGACAGAATGCTCAAGCAACAGTGCACCGCAGCCGAGGAGCGAGCGTCGGCGCGCGTCAGAGCTTGTATCCTGTGGTTGCGCGCCCTTTTCCTACAGCCGACGCGAAGCGACGCGTTCGCTTGTCGGCGCGCGCCGACGCGTGGCGAAGCGTGCCTGTGGTTGGGGCTTAACACCGTGGTCTGGGCGGGTGCGCTTTGGTGATAAGACAAGAACAGGTGGCTGCCGTGGAAGCCCAGCTGAAACGACGATGCGAGCCACAGGACGAAAACCTGCGTCAAGAATGGCATTTTTGTGACCACTGTCGTGGCGGTGGCGTGCCCCAACTCGGTCCAGTCTGGCGGTGCAATATGTAGTCGATGCGGCCGTCCCTCGGACATAGTTGTTCCGTGTTGCCAGACGAAGAACCGGACTGTCCGGAAACGGCTTGTGTGCGGCGACTTGCGAGGAATCGTTTAGGACCATGGGTAGCGTCTGGGCGGGTGCGCTTTGGTGATAAGCCAGGAACTAGGTGGCTGCCGTGGAAGCCCAGCTGAAACGGCGATGCGAGCCACAGGACGAAAACCTGCGTCAAGAAGGACATTGTTGTGACCACTGTCGTTGCGGTGGCGTGCCCCAACTCGGTCTAGTCTAGCGGTGCAATATGTAGTCGATGCGGCCGTCCCTCGGACAAAGTTGTTCCGTGTTGCCAGACGAAGAACCAGACTGTGTCCGGAAACGGCTTGTGTGCGGCGACTTGCGAGGAATCGTTTAGGACCATGGGTAGCGTCTGGGCGGGTGCGCTTTGGTGATAAGCCAGGAACAGGTGGCTGCCGTGGAAGCCCAGCTGAAACGGCGATGCGAGCCACAGGACGAAAACCTGCGTCAAGAAGGACATTTTTGTGACCACTGTCGTTGCGGTGGCGTGCCCCAACTCGGTCCAGTCTGGCGGTGCAATATGTAGTCGATGCGGCCGTCCCTCGGACATAGTTGTTCCGTGTTGCGAGACGAAGAACCGGACTGTGTCCGGAAACGGCTTGTGTGCGGCGACTTGCGAGGAATCGTTCAGGACCATGGGTAGCGTCTGGGCGGGTGCGCTTTGGTGATAAGCCAAGAACAGGTGGCTGCCGTGGAAGCCCAGCTGAAACGGCGATGTGAGCCACAGGACGAAAACCTGCGTCAAGAAGGACATTTTTGTGACCACTGTCGTTGCGGTGGCGTGCCCCAACTCGGTCCAGTCTGGCGGTGCAATGTGTAGTCGATGCGGCTGTCCCCCGGACATAGTTGCTCCGAGTTTCCAGTAGAAGAACCGGACTGTGTCCGGAAACGGCTTGTGTGCGGCGACTTGCGAGGAATCGTTTAGGACCGATGGGTAGCGTCTGGGCGGATGCGCTTTGGTGATAAGCCAGGAACAGGTGGCTGCCGTGGAAGCCCAGCTGAAACGGCGATGCGAGCCACAGGACGAAAACCTGCGTCAAGAAGGACATTTTTGTGACCACTGTCGTTGCGGTGGCGTGCCCCAACTCGGTTCAGTCTGGCGGTGCAATATGTAGTCGATGCGGCCGTCCCTCGGACATAGTTGTTCCGTGTTGCGAGACGAAGAACCGGACTAGTGTCCGGAAACGGCTTGTGTGCGGCGACTTGCGAGGAATCGTTCAGGACCATGGGCAGCGTCTGGGCGGGTGCGCTTTGGTGATAAGCCAAGAACAGGTGGCTGCCGTGGAAGCCCAGCTGAAATGGCGATGCGAGCCACAGGACGAAAACTTAAGTCAAGAAGGACATTTTTGTGACCACTGTCGTGTCGGTGGCGTGCCCCAACTCGGTCCAGTCTGGCGGTGCAATATGTAGTCGATGCGGCCGTCCCTCGGACATAGTTGTTCCGTGTTGCCAGACGAAGAACCGGACTGTGTCCGGAAACGGCTTGTGTGCGGCGACTTGCGAGGAATCGTTCAGGACCATGGGTAGCGTCTGGGCGGGTGCGCTTTGGTGATAAGACAACAACAGGTGGCTGCCGTGGAAGCCCAGCTGAAACGGCGATGCGAGCCACAGGACGAAAACCTGCGTCAAGGACATTTTTGTGACCACTGTCGTTGCGGTGGCGTGCCCCAACTCGGTTCAGTCTGGCGGTGCAATATGTAGTCGATGCGGCCGTCCCTCGGACATAGTTGTTCCGTGTTGCCAGACGAAGAACCGGACTGTGTCCGGAAACGGCTTGTGTGCGGCGACTTGCGAGGAATCGTTTAGGACCAATGGGTAGCGTCTGGGCGGGTGCGCTTTGGTGATAAGCCAAGAACAGGTGGCTGCCGTGGAAGCCCAGCTGAAACGGCGATGCGAGCCACAAGACGAAAACCTGCGTCAAGAAGGACATTTTTGTGACCACTGTCGTTGCGGTGGCGTGCCCCAACTCGGTCCAGTCTGGCGGTGCAATGTGTAGTCGATGCGGCTGTACCTCGGACATAGTTGCTCCGAGTTTCCAGTAGAAGAACCGGACTGTGTCCGGAAACGGCTTGTGTGCGGCGACTTGCGAGGAATCGTTCAGGACCATGGGCAGCGTCTGGGCGGGTGCGCTTTGGTGATAAGCCAAGAACAGGTGGCTGCCGTGGAAGCCCAGCTGAAATGGCGATGCGAGCCACAGGACGAAAACCTGCGTCAAGAAGGACATTTTTGTGACCACTGTCGTTGCGGTGGCGTGCCCCAACTCGGTCCAGTCTGGCGGTGCAATATGTAGTCGATGCGGCCGTCCCTCGGACATAGTTGTTCCGTGTTGCCAGACGAAGAACCGGACTGTGTCCGGAAACGGCTTGTGTGCGGCGACTTGCGAGGAATCGTTCAGGACCATGGGTAGCGTCTGGGCGGATGCGCTTTGGTGATAAGCCAGGAACAGGTGGCTGCCGTGGAAGCCCAGCTGAAACGGCGATGTTAGCCACAGGACGAAAACCTGCGTCAAGAAGGACATTTTTGTGACCACTGCCGTTGCGGTGGCGTGCCCCAACTCGGTCCAGTCTGGCGGTGCAATATGTAGTCGATGCGGCCGTCCCTCGGACATAGTTGTTGCGTGTTGCCAGACGAAGAACCGGACTGTGTCCGGAAACGGCTTGTGTGCGGCGACTTGCGAGGAATCGTTTAGGACCATGGGTAGCGTCTGGGCGGGTGCGTTTTGGTGATAAGCCAAGAACAGATGGCTGCCGTGGAAGCCCAGCTGAAACGACGATGCGAGCCACAGGACGAAAACCTGCGTCAAGAATGGCATTTTATTGCGATAGCAATTATATGGACACTTCTACCGGATTTCTGCCGTCGCCGTCGCCGTCATCGTCGCCGTCGCCGTGAGGTTCCCTATAGATAAAATCTTCGCCGCGCGCCGTATGCCCGAGCGGAAGCGTGCGGGGACGCGCGCTATCACAGAGAGCGAACGCACTCAATCACCCACGCGCAAGCAAGGAAGCGGGAAGCCAGCGCCGGAGGAAGCGCGGGGGGGGGGGGGGGGGGGGGGCGCACTTCTACGCTGCCAACAACCGCGCTCGTCGCTCGTCCGCACCGTCTCTTGTCTCCACACGGCTCTGACCTTTCTGCGCCGTGCATTCGCCGCTCAGTTTCCGTGGAAGCGATAGACCGCACGTACCTTCGCCCGCTGCTGCGGCGTATATATGCGCTTGCTGCCAGCGTTTTGACAGTCGTTGTCTGCAGTCATTCAGTGTGATCTATTCATGTTTGTTTGTGCGCGCTCACACCACGATTGTTCAGTCAGTTAGTAATAGTCGGGCCACATTTTCCAACGCACGCTACACATTCAATGCTGCCCGGGTCGGCAGTGCACCGCTACAGGTGTGTCCCTTCGCACGCGCTGCCCACGGGAAGCGCTTCTCATCAACACCATCGTTTCACACGCTCCTCCTCGTGGTCATCGAATCTCTCTTCATGTCGGTCTATTTACGCCGCAACACACCTGCTTACTTAATCAGCTCATGTTTACTACAATTCATATTGCTACCAAAGCCGCTCACCTTACTTCGTATGACATTGCTGTGTTGCTATCGCATTCATTGCTTCGCCATTAGGGCGAAACTGTGACATTTTTTGGGCATCAGCTACACTTAACAATATTACTGCTTTACAGGGAAAAAAAGGTAATGCCGAAGCACAAATCCTTTATGCGTCATGCTCGTTTACCAACCGCAGTGATCGCTGCGTTGAGCAACACCATCGGCCTCATACAGGAGGCTATCGTAGTCATAGCATAGTGGTTTCAGGTCTACTAGACTTGAAATACGTGAGAAACGCCTCGGTGACTGACGCTAATGTTTTATAACGATTGGCGCTTAGGTGTCTTGGGGTTCGTTAGGTTGGCCAAATGCTTACTTCTTACTACAAGCATTGAGACAATTACCGCCGGCAATTCGCGGACATCGCTGCTCTTCGCCAAGTAAAAACCGATACAGCCAGAATGGTTGACCACACACCGCGGCTGTTGATGCGCATCGCATATGTGTACGCAGCCAACAGAAATTTCCGCCTACTGCAGTTACCGCTGCAAGGGGCACACAGCGGTGACCTCTTACGAGCTGACCATCCCCAAATTGTTCCATAGCACGCAACACGTTCAAGCGGCGCCGGCTCGCACAAGACGAGAAATGGCTCGCCGCACGCCCTGTCCTTTTCGCGCGATGAAAAGGTCTATTCGCAATGCATGTTCGTTCAGTTGAATGTCAATAGGTTTTCAATGTGTTTCCCTGAGAGCCTAATTCTGTTCTTTATACCTTATTACTCGTATGAGCCTTGTATCCTACAAGTAGTACACTTCTTTCGTCGTCAGAAACTCCTCGCATTTCATTTGGAAAAGCTTTCGGTTGTCAGCCTGCATTTATAAGGTCATAACGCTTCTGTGTGCGAACTGCGGTAAGTGTGTATCTAAACGCTTCCGCGTGTCGACTGCAGCAACATCGTGAATTTGAGGACTACGAGAAGCGTGCCACCTGACTGCGTAAAAATTGATTAAAATATAATTGGTTGTTGCCGAGAATGTGATTACCTGTACATAATGGACAAAATACGACGGAATATCTATGCTCTGTATTTAAAACTTGACCACTTACAACGTATGAAACAGCGGCGTCCGGTAAGTATGCACTAGGCATTCGAGAGTACTGGGTGCGTCCTATTAAAGAGCGTAGTCAGGCCTATGACGCAAGCTGTTCTTTTTTGCTAGGAGGGAATATATTCCTTGATCAGGCTTTTGCAAACAAAGCTCCACAAAGTTCCAAGATAATTTTCAATCATATTCAATCATATTGAAATTCGTGATGAGGTACCTTCAGCCATCTCCATTACTAAGCTTGAAAATTATGTTAGTACTTGACCACAAAAGCAGCCACGAATATACTATGGGCATCAACTATTCACCCGGCAGCACTTTGTAGTTGAAGCAGTAGTCAAAGTTTTGTAATGCAATGATGGTGGCATGATTATCACTCAAACACTACTAAAATGTCAAAAAATATGCAGAAAGTAAGCGCAAGCGTGACCTAAATGTGTTCTCCTAACACCTAGTTCTGCGGCCTGCCAATTCATCAAGAAGAAACCATGACTGGAATGGACATATTAAAAAGCTTTTTTTGTACACGAACAACTTACCTTTCTTCTATATAACACAAACTAGCGCAGCAAGACGAGCGATGCTTAGCGTCAGATAGGACGAAGAGCTTTTAGGCTATCTCTCTTCTGTCCGTCTTTCACAGGCTGATACCGGTTTAGCGAAACTTTGCTGAAGTAATTGTCAAATTATTGCTGCAAGCTTTCGATTGCTGAGCTGATTATGAGGTAATCGGCTATCACTGATAATGCTACAGTAATGTTAAAGTCTCGTCTGACGCTCAGGGTGTGGACCTGGTAATAAGACATTGGATAGAAAGCATTTTAAATGTAGTGATCTTGAGGACACGTCTTTTATATTCACCCGATATAGGGTAAGGAGGGTGAAGTGGAGTGACCTCACCAAACCATTGCAACATACTGCGCTGCTATATGAGAAATAAGCGGTATTCTTCGCTACTTACATACATTCTTGGTGCGTGTGAATGCGTTCTAGCACTACAGGGTAGGAAGTAGTAAAGCCGAATTCAAAGTCCCGTAGTAGCTATATACCAGAAAACTTATCGATTAGTCATTGCATGCAAAGAGCCAACATTATTTGCTGAAAACCCAAAATTGATTTGGCCAATGGGACCACGTTGTGATTGTGCAGGACAAACAATTTGGGGTCACTGCCATGAGAAAACTACCCTGCGTTGTGAGAAATGTGACGTCAGAGTTCGAAAGAAATATTTTTAAGAATTCATCATTTCCAATAGGCGAGCATTTGGCTATAGCGGGGTGCAACTTTACAAGGCAGCGGCATTTGCCCCTCAAAGGTGCATGCACACAAGCCTCCATCAATGGGCGTGCACTTTAGACTGATGTCATGAGCCGGACCCCGCCGACGGAGAACATGGCAGCCCGTCCTTCTAACTGGGCCGAGTCGCGCCAGTGGGACTACTTCTTTAGTCGCGGAGGCAATTGGGTGCCACGCTTCGATCATCTGGGCGGGGCCTCTTCTGCCGTGTTGTACCCGACTATAGTGTCCTGTATGTAGGACAGCTCAAAACGGGAAGTTAAAAAAATTCTGACTTCTTATGCTGTATTTCTAAGCCTCTGCGTGAGAGGCTTCTTGTCAAATAATAGTTTTAAATGTTGAATTTTTCATGTTTAGGCATACGAGTATATTCGTCAAATACACGCCAAGTCTACTAGGGCCCGTTTATAGCGCTTGCTCAATATTTTTTCTTTTTACCTGGCCATTTTGAAAACTAAGTGTTTAAGGTTATAATTAAGGAATAGTAATATTTTGCTGTAAGCATTGTTCGTATATTGCAGGGCATTGTTGACTTCGTCATTCTGATGCATAATACTTTAGTTGCCAACTGTGGGGTCACAGTTCGCAGTGTCTAGCGGCACACTTTCTAAAACGCTTTAGAATTGGAACATTTCAAACTGCCATTATATTGATTTTGTTTCTTAATTTAATAAAGTTCAATGCCGAATTACATGCGAAAATAGGAGCATTGCCTTTCTAAATTATTTCACTGTCACTATACAAAAAATCGGAGGACGCTTAAGCTTCGCCTTTAAGAGTAGAATGCGATAGCGTTATCGGGACCCGTTCGCATGGCTTCGTTCGCATACGGCAAGTAGGCTTCATTCACTGCAACACTGAACGTGGGAAAGCCAGCTTACAAAGACCAAGCTTTCACCAATCCCCTCAAAGTCGGCTTCACTTTTAAACAGAAATGCATTGCTGGAATAATGTTTTTCCAGGTGCAATGTAAGTGGTCTTATATTGAAATGTGAAGGCCATAGCACCTTTTTATTATTTTAATAATTGTTTACTATTGCCCCGACGTGCGCGCGTGTCCAAAACGCATTAGCAGGCGAAGTCCCAATTTGACCTGCCTAGGATGCGAGCGCCATCTGGATATCATTTTCGCAAGTACTCGAACGCGCGGCTGTAGGTGTGGTAGAAATGCAGGAAAAGGGGTTTGTATTTGAGTTTCCTCGTAGCAGAATTAGGTTTGCTCGTACATTCAAATTACAATCTGCCGTCGCCGTGAGGTTCTGTATGACGTCAATGGAGATGAAATCGTCGCCGAACGCTGTATGTGCGAGTGAAAGGGCGCGAGGGACGCGCGCTTTCACGGGGAGTGAACCCACGGCGAAGAACAAACGCGCGTTCTGCGCCGTGCTCCCTTAAGGGCTGCAGAAGTAGGTGTCTCTTTCCTCCTTTACAATCACCATATATGTAGAGCAAACGCGCCTTCTTCCGACGCGCGAAAGGCCGTGGGGGAGGGGGGGGGGGGGGGGAGGGAAGGGAGGCTCAGGCTACGTTTAGCTGCGGCTCCAAGTGCCTATTTATATAAAAACGCTGTGAGGCGAGAAGGTGGTAAAGACTTCCGACGCTGCTCGACGAGTGTCCCGTTCTGATGTCGTCGAAAACCTCCGAGCCGCCCCCAGAGGCCCCTGCAGCAGTCACCAACGCCGCACGCGTTTTGTGCGAACGCGGGCAAAACGCCGACGGCGTCGACAACAGTTCTGCGTGTTGCCGGTGCTGCTGCATGTCCAAGTTTATACAGCAGATAAAGCTACTATCATTACTCCGTATAGCTCTCTACAAATTTGCTATCGCAATTGATGCTTCGCCTTTCAGGTGAAACTGCGACAACTTTTTATTGCGATAGCAATTATATGAACACTTCTACCGGATTTCTGCCGTCGCCGTCACCGTCGTCGTCGCCGTCGCCGTGAGGTTCCCTATAGATAAAATCTTCGCCGCGCGCCGTATGCCCGAGCGGAAGCGTGCGGGGACGCGCGCTATCACGGAGAGCGAACGCACTCAATCGCCCACGCGCAAGCAAGGAAGCGGGAAGCCAGCGCCGGAGGAAGCGCAGGGGAGGGGGGGGGGGCGCACTTCTACGCTGCCAACAACCGCGCTCGTCGCTCGTCCGCACCGTCTCTTATCTCCACACGGCTCTGACCTTTCTGCGCCGTGCATTCGCCGCTCAGTTTCCGTTGAAGCGATCGACCGCACGTACCTTCGCCCGCTGCTGCGGCGTATATATGCGCTTGCTGCCAGCGTTTTGACAGTCGTTGTCTGCAGTCGTTCAGTGTGATCTATTCATGTTTGTTTGTGCGCGCTCACACCACGATTGTTCAGTCAGTTAGTAATAGTCGGGCCACATTTTCCAACGCACGCTACACATGCAATGCTGCCCGGGTCGGCAGTGCAGCGCTACAGGTGTGTCCCTTCTAGAGCACTGCACGGGCCTGATTTTTCGGCCCGAGCCCGGCCCGGGCCCGCTTTACGAGGCCCGAGCCCAGCCCGGGCCCGTAATACAAAGCCCGAGCCCGGCCCGGGCCCGGGCGTACATGACCCAGACCAGCCCGGGCCCGGCCCGGGCCCGTGGAACTGAGCCCGGGCCCGGCCCGGGCGTTCATTACAAAGCTTAGCTAGGGCCCGCGTGTGCATGACCAGGCCCGGCCTGTAATAAAAAAAAATCTTTTTTTTACTTACAGATTGTGCCGTATCTGTCAGCCTCACCTTCTAGAGGTTTAATAAGCTGCAGTATATAAGCAATAGAAGGCCGAAATCTGTTTCTCCCACGGGAACATCAGTAATCCGGCCCATTGCCTGTGCTACTATTTTTCTGGTGGTGCGCATGCACTTACCTTGATTTGTGCGATATAGTTCTATGATGTCATTTAGCATGCAAATATACAGGTCGTTTCATTTTAGCTGAACCAAATTTTTAAAGATTGCCTGTGGCACATAGCGGAATTATAATCCTTGATCTAGACTACTCGATGAGGTGGCCATTATTTACACGAGAAATCAAAACGCCTAATTGAAGAATTAACATTATTATGGTAATTAACGTTTTAATTAATTATCTTATGGCACATCTTTCAATCTACGAATTATAGCCGCCGAGTTCGCAAGGCATATCCACCTGGAACGAATTCTCAGGACTAAACCAGTTTCGAGATAATAATTTTCAAAGTGTCCGACGAAATCAATCGAATCAAATCAATTTATTGTTCAGTTTACATGCTGGACGGTCATTTTGGACTAAAAGCTACATATGTAGCTGGGCACGCCATGTAATGCGTAGGATGGATAACCGGTGGACCATTAGGGTTACAGAATGGATACCTAGAGAAGGAAAGCGCAGTCGAGGTCGGCAGAAAACCAGATGGGATGATGAAGTTAGGAAATTTGCAGGCGCAAGTTGAAAACAGCTAGCGGAAGACAGGGGTAAGTGGAGATCACAGGGAGAGGCCTTCGTCCTGCAGTGGACATGAATAGGCTGATGATGATGATGATGATGATGATGTAGCTTGACGTGACCCAAAAGACCAGGCAAGGCAATAGTACAGCAAACAGTGTGCACACGTGCACAATAATTCACATATATTTCCAGCTCTCGCTGGAATTCCTCATAGACGAAATAGCTATGAACGGAAAGACAAATAATATTTGCGTCACGGCGAGTTAACAGAATTGGAAAAAGTTTTAACAGAATGCATTTTAAACAACACTACAATAACAATAATAGCTATACAAAACAACGCTACACCACCTATACAACATAGCATGAGCCTGAATTTTACAAGATCAACATTTGCTAAGAAAACGAAACAGGATTTACATTATATTCTCAGAACCATACACAAAGGCAGAATAATAATCACATATACACTACAAGCGACCAAAATGTCAGCTGAGTTCTTTCTTACGGAAATTACCGCCATTTTTGTATATTTTTCCTTACGCGGAAACAATGTTTTTGCGCAAAAGAAAAAAATCACAGCATATCCACGGGGTGAATGATGATGAGTGGGCGAAGCTCCGGAGGGAATCATCGGATCTCCCGCTTAAGGGGACGCTAGCACAAACGCGTTAGAGACGTGCAGTACTCTCTAGTAAGGGGGAACGGCCACAGCGTCTTACGCAGCCATTTACACATGCCGGAACGTGCACCGCGTTTGCCGACGCCATCACATGACTGCTGAGAGAGTATACCCCCCGTATTCATAAACGCTCCTCGACTTGAACTTGACTTGTCACCGCCTTGGGCAGCGCGTTCGAAACGCGTTGAAGGTAAGGCGGAGAGGCCACAGCGTCTTACACCAGCTTCTTACACGAGCCGTAACGCGCTAGCACAAACGCGTTAGAAACGCACTAGAAACGCGGCCTTTCGTTAATGTTGGGTATTTATTGCCATCGTGGTGCTTGTGTCTATGTGTGCTTCGTGGCGTAGTGTATGCTTTGATCATGCACAATGCACCAGCTAAATACTTGGGCGTACCACTCGAACATTACCGTCGTAATGAGGACTACTGGCTTGAAGAAGCTAAGCGAATCAAGGAAAAAACAACTAATTGGAAAGGCACTCATCTGTCAATGTTTGCGAAAGCCACTGTATGCAACTTGTTTTTAATAAGCAAGATATGGTACGTCATGCAAGTTTTATACTGTTCTCGTAGAAATGTGCAAAAAATCCACAGAGTTTTTGCTGTGTTCATTTGGGCATCAGAATGGGAGAGATGTAGCCGAATGAACTTGTTTAAGCGAGTCAAAGACGGGGGCCTAGGCCTGTCCCATCTTTTCGTTAAACAGCTAGTGAACAGGTTTACATTCTTTCGAGACGTGCGCGACCCCTTTCTGCGCACCATGTGTCAGTTGCGACTGAGCAAGCATCTGCCGGCTTATGTGGTAAGCAATTCAAGTATGCCTGGTTCTCTTCGAGGGTACCTAAGGGAAGTAGTTGACAGTGTCCGTTTTCTATCCGTACGTTTTTCTAATGATTACCTTTTTTCGGTGTCACGGAAGAAATTATACAGGGATACACTTGACATGATCATACCGGTCCCCATGTATAGAGCCATAAACAGTGGAGGACAGGGACATGACGTTTTAAAGCGTGTTAAAAAAATGCAGGTGCAGCCAGGTACAAAATCCTTTTTCTTTAAATTACACACCGGGACTTTGCCAGTACGGGGCTTTTTACAAGAAAAGGGTTTTTATTTACCTTGGGGAGCAAACTGCCTTATATGTAAACAACTGGAAACAATCGATCACGTTTTTTTGCATTGTTGGGAAGGGGTTTATTTTTGGGACGTTCTTCAAAGAACACTACAGAAAGAATTGCCCTTAAATTCATTAGGTATTAGATTTTTAACTGTAGAAAATGAGGACGGACTGCCTTTGGATCTCATTATGCTAATGGGCCTCCACTGTTTATGGCGGGCTCGAATGGCAGGTTTTTATTGTGAGCCTGACCGAAGGCCTGCGCGACAACTTTTCCGGGAGGATGTTTCCAAGTTCATCGATGTAATTAAAGATCAGGAATGCCCCCCGGATTGGCTGACGAGGATTGAGCCCCTCGCAACTTTAAAAGAATTTTAAACCTGACATGACATGGCAGCCAAAATATGGCTGACCGCACAACATGGATGCATGCAACTGTGAAAGTATGTGTATATGTATGATTATGTATTTTGTTTGTTGGCAAGAACTGTTGAAATTGGTGTCCACAAAGTGAAAGTTCCGGCAATAAAGAAAAAAAAAAAAAGCTTCGTGGCGTAGTGGGCTAACGCCGCGCGCTCGGAAGCGAGGGGTCCCTGGTTCGATTCCGCGCTACGGACACAACTTCGGAATTTTGTTTTCTCATTTTTCTCAGACTGGTTACACACTACTACTACGACGAGGGACGAACGGGTGCCGCTTTAAGGAGCTTCGCCCCTAAAAAAAAATTAGCGTAGCTTGCACTGGCGGCGCAATGCTAAAGAGACAGCAAAGAAGATGGGCACCAGCTAGTCCTGGCTTCTGGGCTAGGCTAAGCACTACCAAGTCATCCCCAGCATTTCCCGGAATAGATTTATTATTTATTGATTATCGATTAGCTATTGATTGGCTGTCGATTGGCTATCGTAAGGTATTGGCCACGTATTTGGGCTAGGCTAAAGTCATCCCCAGCATTTTCGGGAATTTATTGATTATTGATCGATTATCGACTAGCTATTGATTGCTATCAGTTTCCTATCGATATGCAATTAGTCCCCACCATTCTTAGTTAGACTTAACCAGGCTCAGCTTCGCTAGTTCACAGGTGTATGTGCTATTGCGCTTGGACCCTTTCTGCACTGCTGCCAGGATCGGCCGACATTTTTTGATTCAGCGGACACAATAGACCCGGCTGAAACACCTCCGCTGTTAAAAATGAGAACTCCATCTGTTTTACTATGTTCTTTGATAAGATATAGTCATCTGATAAGATATACAGTCAAGAGAGCGGTGTGGATCTGAGAACAAACGGGGATAACCGATATTCTAGTTGACATTAAGCGGAAAAATGGAGCCGGGCAGGCCATGTAATGCGTAGGATGGATAACCGATGGACCATTAGAGCTACAGAATGGATACCATGAGAAGGGAAGCGCAGTCCAGTACGGCAGAAATCTAGGTAGGGTGATGAAGTTAGGAAATTCGCAGGCGCAAATTGGAATCAGCTAGCGCAAGGCAGGGTTAATTGGAGATCGCAGGGAGAGGCCTTCGTCCTGCAGTGGACATAAATATAGGCTGATGATGGTGATGACAGTCATCTTGCACGTGTCACTTCAGCTTGGCACAGAATGCATTGAAACATGCAATGCATAACGGTCGCGTGTGTTCGAAGGCCTAATTAGGCCCTTCAATGAGCGGGCCCGAGTCTGGCCCAGGCCCGTGGCTTCAAGCCCGAGCCCGGCCCGGGCCCGCGGCCTCAAGCCCGAGCCCGGCCCGGGCCCGGGCTTTAACGCGGCTTTAAGCCCGGGCCCGGCCCGAGCCCGCCGACAAACGCTTCGGACGGCCCGGCCCGGGCCCGTGCATTGCTCTAGTCCCTTCGCACGCGCTGCCCACGGGAAGCGCTTCTCATCAACACCACCGTTTCACACGCGCCTCCTCGTGGTCATCGAATCTCTCTTCATGTCGGTCTACTTACGCCGCAACACACCTGCTTACTTAATCAGCTCATGTTTACTACAATTCATATTGCTACCAAAGCCGTTCACCTTACTTCGTATGACATTGCTGTGTTGCTATCGCATTAATTGCTTCGCCATTAGGGCGAAACTGTGACATTTTTTTGTGACCACTGTCGTGGCGGTGGCGTGCCCCAACTCGGTCCAGTCTGGCGGTGCAATATGTAGTCGATGCGGCCGTCCCTCGGACATAGTTGTTCCGTGTTGCCAGACGAAGAACCGGACTGTGTCCGGAAACGGCTTGTGTACGGCGACTTGCGAGAAATCGTTTAGGACCATGGGTAGCGTCTGGGCGGGTGCGCTTCGGTGATAAGCCAAGAACAGGTGGCGGCCGTGGAAGCCCAGCTGAAACGACGATGCGAGCCACAGGACGAAAACCTGCGTCATGAATGGCATTTTTGTGACCACTGTCGTTGCGGTGGCGTGCCCCAACTCGGTCCAGTCTGGCGGTGCAATATGTAGTCGATGCGGACGTCCCTCGGACATAGTTGTTCCGTGTTGCCAGACGAAGAACCGGACTGTGTCCGGAAACGGCTTGTGTGCGGCGACTTGCGTGGAATCGTTTAGGACCATGGGTAGCGTCTGGGCGGGTGCGCTTTGGTGATAAGCCAAGAACAGGTGGCTGCCGTGGAAGCCCAGCTGAAACGGCGATGCGAGCCACAGGACGAAAACCTGCGTCAAGAAGGGCATTTTTGTCACCACTGTCGTGGCGGTGGCGTGCCCGCAATGTTAGGATTGTCGAGTGTTCGTCCTCTGATTTGGGGCTGGCTTTGCGAGGGCGTTCGGTGCATGTACGGACTAGCACCTCCACCATATGTCACGTAGTAGTGACGTTGAAGAAAACAGTCGAAAAATTGTGTATGACGAAACTGACTGTTTATTGGGTGAACCTGTGCCCACAAAAGCAAGCTACACTCAAAGCACAACGATAGCGGCGAACACAGTCGGTGATCGTCGAAAATCTAATCAGCGGCGAAACGCGTCGGCTTTTATACATGAGTCATCGAAGGTTCCAGATTATTCCCTGGTGCCTGCGTGTCTTCCAGAAAGTTCTAGACAATTCGCATCGGTCATACAATCAGATTACATCAAGACGGTGACAAGAGACAACGGAAATAATCATCGATAACGTTTGAGAAACTCCCGACACATGCAGGCGTTTCCTGTGCCTAGCGATAACGTTGATCATTTGTTAGCCGGTGAAAAGCGGTCACCGGTGAAAGATCAACATGTATACGTGTCAATATCTTGAGTGTTCTCTCTACACGTTATAAAATGTAGGTCATATGTTCTCCTGTGTCACTTCTTTGTATTAGTTTCTTTGATTCGCGTATTCTGGACTGCTTTATGCTGTTCATATTCATGCTTCATGCACTTAATAGATATCCCATTTCAGTATAATACTCTGGGACATCTTTCTGTACAAACTTCTACCATTTAAGTACGTTCAAAAGTTAAATGTGATTGGTGGCATTAGACGAATATATTACGTTTGTGCTTTTGAATACAGCTTGGTTTCAAGTTGCATGGTCACGGATAAGCATGGGGAAGAAGGATGTGGAGTGGAATGGACATTGATTACGAACCCACCTAACTTGCATCACTTGACACTCAAACACGCTGATGCCTCTGAGTCTGCCGACTCACGAGTGAGTTGACGCTGACAGCGCACTATGGTAGTGCGCACCGCGAGTCCTATACTTGTATGTGCCAAAATAAAATTTTTATGCATGGATGTGCCTTTTCCGTGTATGATTAAAGCCATTTATTGGTTCACCATTTTCGCAGACGCTAGGAAACCACGAGTTCGATAACGGTGCCGATGGGCTGGCACCCCTCTTAACTGGAAGCCGGGTGCCCATCATAGGCTGCAACGTTGACTTCAGTGACGAGCCGAAGCTTAGACACCTGCAGCCGAGGGCCTCTCTGACAGTGGAGCGTGCAGGCACCAAGATTGGCCTCATCGGGTACTTGACGCCGAATACCACATTTCTTTCAAACCCTGGTATGTACTGCCTGGCCTTCTGTGACTCGACAGGAGAGAGTACGAAATTTATCGGGGTGTTGTCGAGCGTCACCTTTTACGCATTAAGGCATGTATATTGCCCGCCCACCAACCACTTATAATGTTCTCGACTATGTTCTTGCTCAAAGTCGGATGTCATGTCGGAAGTCATGAAGGCATAAATTGTTGCTAATTTTTACTTTTGAGCAAGTTCTTAAGTGGCGTCCACGTGCACACTGCTGTACAATCGCTGACAGGCGCTGAGTTACTCAGTCGCCTTGGCACAATTGTGGGCGACGGAACACGTCCTTTCCAAGCCCATAAGGAAATGAAACTCGCACATAAAGCTTTGGTGAGGAGCTTCTGAAAGGGATAAACTAGTAACTGGCTATGGGCTTGCTTTTAGGGGCGAAGCTCCTTAGGGTGTGGGTCGTTCCCTCCTCTGTAGTAGTAGTAGTAGTAGTATGTAGCCACCTGTAGTTTTATGAAGTGTTCACTAGATGGCGTTCCGGTTCCGCTTCCACTTCCGGTTCCACTTCCGGTTCCGGTTCTAGTTTGCGCGCGTTCGGTGCGAACGCGGGCAAAACGGTGACGGCGTCGACAACAGTTCTGCGCGTTGCTGGTGCTGCTGCATGTCCAAGTTTATACAGCTTATAAAACTACCTTGAGTCGACCCCATGGCTGCTTTGCATACTACTCAGGGTTCCCCTACGGGAAGATGGTGTAATTTTCTCTCTCGTTCCCGACGCGCTCTCTCTTTATCTCTCGTCCGTAGCTGTGGTGTACCCACGGTGGAATAATATTTAGGTGTTGACACTGCGCGCAACGGTGTAAGAATAAGGAGATGTGCTGACACTCTCCCCCCAACGCGCGCGAAAGCGCCGCTCGCTCGCGTCCAGATTAGAGAGTTTTAGATTAGGGGGACGCAAGCGTTGGGGCCCGCTAGCGCTTGGGGCCCGCTAGCGTTGGGGCCGCGGTACTGCGCACGCGCAGACCGGTCTGCGCGTGCGCAGTAGCGCGGCCCCAGCGCTAGCGGGCCCCAACGCTTGCGTCCCCCTAATCTAAAGCTCTCTATTATGTTCGGCTTGGTTGCAGCTGGTTCGGCGCCGTCGTAGAGGGCGCTGCGGTATGCGGTCCCAGCCTCGGCGGCAAGGCGCGTGCTGCCGCTGCTTCGTCTTCCTGCTTGCATGTGCGGTTGCGCTGTTCTGAAGGCACGATTTTTGTTCGCGTTCGTTTCATGAGCATGTGCTTGGGCATTGTCGCCACGGGCCCTCGACGAAGGTGGCAGCGGCCTTCTGAGGGGCGTTTGAAATGGCTAGAAGGTGCTTCGTTCCGAACTGCAATTCTGGATACCTGACTTGGCGGAGCGTGTGCCTTTATTCAAAGCGCCGTCCGACAGCGGTCGTCTAGAGCACTGGCGCCGTGCAAATCTGAGGGCAGACCGAACTCTAATGCCTACCGACCATGACTGCACCAGCCATTTTATTGCGATAGCAATTATATGGACACTTCAACCGGATTTCTGCCGTCGGCGTCGTCGTCGTCGTCGCCGTCGCCGTGACGTTCCGTATAGATAAAATCTTCGCCGCGCGCCGTATGCCACAGCGGAAGCGTGGGGGGACGCGCGCTATCACGGAGAGCGAACGCACTCAATCTCCCACGCGCAAGCAAGGAAGCGGAAAGCCAGCGCCGGAGGGAGCAGGGGGGGGGGGGGGCACTCTTCTGCAACAACCGCGCTCGTCCGCACAGTCTCTTATCTCTCCCACGCGCAAGCCAGGAAGCGGGAAGACAGCGCCGGAGGGAGCATGGTGGGGGGGGGGGGGGGGGGGGGGGGGGGTTGGGGCGCACTTCTACGCTTCCAACAACCGCGCTCGTCGTTCGTTCGACCGCACCGTCTCTTATCTCCACACGGCTCTGACCTTTATGCCGCTCAGTTTCCGTTGATACCGCACGTACTTCGCCCGCGCGGGCGAAGGTACGTTGCGCTGCCACGTTTTGACAGTCGTTGTCTGCAGTCATTCAGTGTGATCTATCATGTTTGTTTGTGCGCGCTCACACCACGCTTGTTCATTCAGTTAGTAATAGTCGGGCCACATTTTCCCGCACGCTACACATGCCAATGCTGCCCAGATCGGCAGTGCAGCACTACAGGTGTGTCCTTCGCACGCGCTGCCCACGGGCAGCGTTTCCCATCAACACCACCATTTCACACGAGCCTTCTCGTGGTCATCGAGTCTCTCTTCATGTCGGTCTACTTACGCCGCAGCACACCTGCCTACTTAATCAGCTCATGTTTACTACAATTCATATTGCTACCAAGGCCGCTCACCTTACTTCGTATGACATTGCTGTGTTGCTATCGCATTCATTGCTTCGCCCTTAGGGCGAAACTGTGACATTTTTTTTTTCAGAGGATACGATATCGATGGCATATTACGCGGAGCGCTCGATAAAAGGATTCCCGCCTTATTTCCAAACTGTCTAAAGACCTCACACGGTAAATACCTCGAAAGCCGCTGCGAAGAGAGACCTCCTGTGTGCCGCAGTAGTTTGTGCAAATTTTGCTGCATGTACAAGATATATACTGGGTGTTTACTATCATGCACCAAGATTTGAAAATATGTAAATGTCACGTAGCTGGACAGAACCAAGGTATGTTGTTTGCCGTCGCTTGAGATACTCAGATTATTTTTTATTCCGCTTAATTACATAATTATTTTCATAATTGATTGATCAACTTTTTAATGCTATATTGGATAAAAAGTGTGAACGAGAGAATTGTACAGCAGCAGGAAACTCCAATATACCTTTCTGTGCTCAATACGTGATTCATAATAGTTTTTCCGAGCGTGAATGAAGTTTCCCGCGAATACAGCAATATTGCCGCGCGACGGCCGCTCGAGGCACTTTGCGTGTATTCGTGAGCTTCTTTCATGCTCGGAAAAACACTTCTACGTACGCGTATTGAGCAATAGAAGCTGTATCGGGAGTCTTCATGTTGCTCTACATTTTTCTAATTGACAGTTTTATTCTAATTATAATATTAAGAAGTTGATCAATCTATGACTAATCTAATTAGGCGGAATGTAGAAATAACTGAGTATCTCCAAAGACGGCACAACATTACTATGGTTCTGTCCAGCTACGTGACATTTGCATATTTTGAAATATTGTTGCACCCTGTAAAATACTGCTGTTTTCTGTGCAGATTGTGCCTGATCTCAAATTTGTTCCATCCTGGCTACTGAATTTCTTTTACATGCGCGTGCGGTGTATATTGCACGCTTGCATGTTTTTATACAACATTTTAAATGTGGGAGTGTATGAGACCGCAAGCTTCTGGATGGTTATCACCTATTAAAATTATTGAGCTGCTTCATGCACAAGTTTTTTCATATTGTGTCTATGCAAAACAAAAAAAAAGTCTGTGGAATTATTATGTGGTGGGTGTAAGTGTATTGTGAACAGGCTGTAACTGCATTGTCAAACACGCTTACATTGGCACATTCTCATATGTATTGAATAAAAAAGAAAGTCGCTCTTCTTCTTTAGATCTTGCAAAGCCACTCAGTCCTCAATGGACGAAAGTTCAATGATAATATACACGGTCTATGTAAGTGGAATTGGAATAAAAATGCATTTGCTCAGGTTTTCATCAGTAAACTGTGGTAGTGATGCTCTAATTCAAGATAGACGCCTGGGCCGTATTCTGAACGTTCGCCTAGGCGAAATTCTTTTTTCGCTTTCAGGCGTGCGCCGATTGGCTGTTTTAGCAAAATTGGATGAGCTGATTGGGTGGTGAGCCCGACGTCATTCAATTGCTCAACCAGCCAATCAGCGCGCATGCTGATTTCGCCTAGGCGAAATTTCGCCTAGGCGAACGTTTCAGAATACGGTCCCTGCCTTCGTCCCGCTAATAAATTCCCATTTGAAAGATTTTTTA
The DNA here is from genome assembly GCF_013339745.2 of Dermacentor silvarum. Taxonomy (NCBI): domain Eukaryota; kingdom Metazoa; phylum Arthropoda; class Arachnida; order Ixodida; family Ixodidae; genus Dermacentor; species Dermacentor silvarum. The sequence continues at coordinate 29,035 of NW_023606084.1, forward strand.
CATAGCTGGATGGGTATTCTCATCTTAAATTCTAGCCACGAACAGCCACTTTGCTCTAGTGCGTTGCATATCGCAAGCTTGCGCCGTTTCATTTCTTAATTTATATCGCGGCCACATTGAGTCGCGCAACGATGATTGAACGGTTTTCTGAGTGTGAATGGAAGCAGCGATAGCATGAAATACATTTTCTGGTGCAGTCCACTATTCTCTGAGCGGGGGTAGACGTGGGCTAACACTTTCATTTTTTTATGCTTGGATGAACAGCTAGACCGGACGAAACAAACTGTGCGCGCGAGGGTAACTTCAGTGGGCTTTGAGTGCTGCCCGATTGATCCGTGTTCACGTCATCCACGCCCTGCACAAGGAACCTTTATGTTAGCGAAGCCTGTACACCTATCACTTTAATGTGAAATAACGATTTTTTTTTTCGCGCTTTGAGATTTACTCACTCCATACGAATAAATTTAGCGGAGCGGAGCAATCCCAAGCCGCCGCGCCGCTAAGCTGGGACCGCTGGCCGCGGCGCCCTCTATCTGCTCGCACAGAGCTACTCGTTGCGCCGCGCGCGGCCGAACATAATCTGGACTCTCGCTCGCGCGCAGTGTCAACACCTAAATATTCTTCCACCGTGTTCGTCGGCTGCGGGCTGTCGCGCGCACCGCATCTCCACACGGCCCTTTGTATGCGCTGTGCTTTTTGCCGCTCATTTTCCGTTGAAGCGATAGACGCACGAACCTTCGCTCTCGCTGCGACC